>NC_090930.1:1221288731-1221591761 GCF_040938575.1 Ambystoma mexicanum | reverse complement strand
CCTACAAGACCATCCTGGCAGGCTGTGCCTCGGCGGAGTGTGGTCGAGAGTTTGTGTAATTGAAGCAGCTTTCTTTCCTCTGCCTGACAGACCATAGTCTGCTTCCACTTCCACTTGTGACTGCTTTGCTAGATGCTGCTGCCTACAAGACCATTCTGCCTGGCAGAGCCTCGGCGGAGTGCGGTTGAGTGTTTTGTTGTTTGGGTGGTGAGGTGGCGAGGCTGCTTGAGCGTATAATTTGTGGTGTGCCAAATTCGGCGCCTCATATAAAAACTCTCTGGAGATTCAAAGTGATACTTTTATTCAAACCGCTAACGGTCAAATTCGGTCCCATGCCACAGGATGGAGAACATGGCTCCTGACAATTTGAATCCAATGGGTGCTCGAACCAGACAACAGGTAAGAAGACATGCTTTTCCATCTGTCTCTACCTATATCAGCAAAGCCTATGATAACTCAATGAGTGGAACCCGGAAAATGTCCAAACCGTAAATGGCCACACCCCCTGGTCTGCCACCGCCCCTGCTCTCCTCTGCTGCAAGCCAGGCTCCAACCCAGCAAACATTAAAAACTATGTGCTCTAATGAAGGCTTGGTGGGTGATTGGGAGGCAAGCCGGGTCTAACGGGTCCTGAGTTGCTGTGAGGAGCTCCTGCTGGGTGTTCCGAGGAATTGAAATAATCGTTCAGAGCCTAATGCTCTATATGCAGAGCAAATTACTAAGAATGCTGATGATGTGAGCAAGTTGATTCGAGGAGAGGATTTTTTATCATCTGAACCGTGGCCCGATGAGGTTTTTGAAATGCCGCAGGGCTCCTGCAACCCTCCTATGCTGGAAACCGAGAACGTGAAGATGGGGGAGGCTGCAGTGGACATCTATTTGTCTTGGCCTGCGCAGTGGCATCCCACCCACTTCCAACCCAGTGTCCAAGTGGTAGGAGGGATAGCCTCAACCTGGAGTTGCTTAAAGAGACCTTGGCGGTGTCACCTAGAGGCCAAGCAAATGTGGTGAGAAATGCATGCTCCCTCTAAGGCAACAGTGCAACCAGAGACTTCATCAAAACACCTGGACTGAACAAAGTCAAGAAAACCCCCCAAACAAGTCAGAACATCTATTGTAATTCAATTTTGGTGGTGCAGCTGTCCAAAGACCTCAGTGCCCTTACTGAGAAAAATCAATCTACAAAAAAGGAAAGGTTTCTCCACAATTGAGCAACGCTTAGAAGAGCTGAATGATGCTCACCCTCAGCTTGAAAAGAGCTCCCCACTGCTTTCTCAATGCCCAAACCCAGAAGGTGGTTAAGATCTGTAGGGGGAAAGTCAACTTGGAAGACCAATAAAGAGGCTTTCAGGACGCCTGCATTAAACAAAGAGATTGAGGGACAGTACATTAACATGGATGTTGGTGTGAGAGCAAGCATGCATGGTTGGAGGAGTCGATAAATGATGCCGCGACAACCAACCAAAGTTCACCGTCATCTGTCGGTAGCTCCCACAACAGTCTAAGACAAGGGGACGGAGGCTGGTCGCAATGTGAGCTCTCTCTTAGAGATGACCTAGGCCTCATTCAAAACACTATGATGGCCACGCTTGAAGTATCAATGGCCCATTTTGTAAAACATATGAAGCTTTAAATGCATCATTACAAGATCAGGCTACCCTGATTGCCATGGTCCATACTAAAATGATCAGCTTAGAAACATTTGTCAACAAGGATGACTCTCGATTAAATGGTGAAGCTGAAACCTCGGCCCAATGGCAGGCCCAGCTATGTGACTTGGAGAGTGGGGAGGCCTTTGACAAAACTGTATTGATGGAAGCGTTATTGGAAGATTGTACAAGAAGATGTCGACAGTCAACTCAACATCAGTTTCAACACAGCAGAAAGACTATTTCCATACAGCCAAGAACCCCTACATCTACTGAGCAGCCACCTTTAGAAAGCCTGAATTTAGATAAGAAAGCGGAAAGGGGAGTTCCTTTAGGGGACCCTGAATCCACTATGTTCCCAATATTTAACCCAGCAAAGTCTCAAGATTTGGAGATAGAAATGGAAAAGAAAAAAGGGTCCTCAGTCCACGGGAAAAAAATCAAAAAACATTATCCAAGTTAGAAAGAGGAAATAAAATGGCTCTAGAGCCTTCTGGCGCAACATACAAACACCCAGGTGAGATGAGACCTCGCAAACCTCCAAAAAGCCCCAAAGAGAACTTGTGATTAAAATTGCTGAAGACTCTCCATTAAGGCAACCATCAACCTTCCAGCTTCCAAGGCCCCATAATAATCAGAGGACCCTTGATTCTTCTGCAGGGATATGCCTGAGTGATTTAATTGAGATCATTGACACACAGGATGACGAGGGATGGAACAACTTAAGTAAAGCCGATTGGCTCGAAATTGAGAGACAAGAAAATCAACTTGGCCAAGCTATGCTGGGAAGAAGCGAAAGTGTGGGAGGGAACCAGGATCCAAAATATCCCATAAGGATGCAACCACCTCCGTTTCAGACTTTGGAGGCCAAAAGGCTGGTGCAAGCTACTGACAGCAAACAGTTAACCAACCCAAAGCCAAAGCAAGTAGAAGAAAGGCCACAAGACAAGGCTATGGTCGGAAAGAGAATGGAAAACCGTTGGGAAAGTGAAAACCCATAGCGCCCCGAAAAAGGAATGATTTGACAATATGCTTGGAGTGAATATTGTCAAACTGTGACGCCCCAATATTGAACAGATGTAATGTCATGAAGCTGCAGCGCCTCATTCCAGCCCTAAGATATATAAGGACTGATGACATCAGGGTGGTGGAATTTGGGAGCGAAAAACGTAATGACTGGGTTATCCTACATCTGAAATCTCTACTAATCAAAGAAGTGTTGCTGGAGCACAGCGACAAATTACTGCCCATGGGTTATGATCTTAGTGAACACCGGATAAACCAGACTTTGAATCCTATTAATCAGGAAGATCCAAAGCTTAGCTTTACGAACTTTCAAAGTAAAATGTTAGAAGGAGGGAAGTCCAGGATCACTAAATCCTCTAGTATCAGCCAGCAAAGACTGGACAGAGCTAACCCTTCAAATATCCAATTCACAGTGGAAAATCGCCCTCAAATGCAAGGCAAGAATTCACCTTCAGCGGGACCTAATCAAGGAGATGCAGAAATAATGAAATGGAGTTGGCTTGCGGGTGCTTTGGGAAAAGTGCATTACAAATAGACTGCCCTTTATCTGATAAAGTCGAGAGTTCTGTTGGGCTCCTGGAACTCTCACGTATTTAAGTCATTATTCTCGGAGGACTTGAAGTCTTTTGGCTGTTTTGACATTCTCTGCCTCCAGGAGAAATGGCTATGGTCAAAGCCCGCTTGTGAGGGTTATGATGCTCTTCTAATCCCGACCAGCAAGAGTCTTCTGGGCAGGCCCTTCTCAGGCTTACTTAACCCTGATTGAAATGGACACAGGTTTTAAAATATGCAATGGTACAAATCCAGATCCATATGTCCAAATATTGAAACTGTAAAGGAAATCCTCTAGGAGTTACTCTAATTTCTTATTTAAAACTGTTATAGAAGTGTCAACAAATTAGATGCTGAATCTTTTATTGAATTAGTGATGTGTAGTGTAGATGAGGCTCTAATTGTCTCAGTCAATCCGCAGATTGTGATATGTGGGGACCTAAACCTAAACTGTCAAAGGTCACAACCATCATCACCATCCACTACACACAGGGAAGTGCCATTCACACACATACACAAACATGTCTGTCATTCACAACAGACATTCACATCCTTGGACAAGGCACAGACACAAGATCATAATTGTGTATTCAGCTCACACACATCATGGGACATACACATCTCATTCACACACATCACCTGACAGTCATGAGGCAGGCCATGGAGCTATCACGTCACAGTGCACTCGAGGGCAAATTGGCAGCGTGAGGCAATCACAAATCAAGAACTCAAGTAACATACATCCCAGAGTGTTGGCCAGTCAAACACTCACTACTCAGACACATGCACATGTACACCATGCATGTCCATGATGGTGACATAAGCACCCATGTGTCACACCTCTCGCATGCCCCAGTACAGACACAGTTATGCAAACATGTGCATGTCGTTACATGCTGGTGCGCATCATGCATTGCAACACAGACACCATTGATGTGGGACACGCTTGAATGGACTCACATGCAGAACTGTCAGGGACATGCACACAGACATCTGTACAGGAGGCATGCCAGACATAAGGCCAAGGTGCACACTCCAGCCACACGTCAACATGCACATGCACTATGGTGGACAAGAACACATGAACACTTACCAGTCGACTCCAAACGGAGCACCAACTCCAAGACCTGGCCATACAGTGCTGCATAGAAGCACTCCAGGACCCTCATCTTGTCAGTGGTCAACCCCCCTTGTTTTGAGTCCTGGACTTGAAGTCTTCCCAGCGCTTGTGGACATGATGGTAGTGGCGGGTGCCACCCCCTCCATGCTGATGGCACCCACGATGTCTGCCCAGATCTTCTTCCGTCCTTCACTCCTGACTTGCGCTGGGCCAGTGAAGAGGGCATCATGATGCCCCAGGACTTGCTCCACCAGGATGCCAACTTCCCTGGGCGAGAAGCTGACAGCCCTCTGCCTCTCTGCCGGGGGGTTACCACTTGCCTCATTGTCATTTTTTTCTTTCTATGAGGCAGACAGTGAGTCGTGCATGCATTTTTCATACTGTGGTAGCCCCTGTGTGTCGCGTACCCCTTTTTTGAGGTCATAGTACCTACGTGTTTCTCGCATTCGCATTTTTTGTGTTGCTGGTTGCCACAGCATACTGCGTGACATTTTTTTTCACATGTGGGCTACCGAGGGGTCGTGTACACGTAATTGTTAGTTTTTGGGGTGCCGGTGCGCTACGCGACCCGTTAATTTTTTCACCAGGGGTTACATAGAGCCCTGCTGGAGCACATTGGTACATTTTACATCACGTACCCTGCCCTCTCACTCAAATTGCCCAGGACAATTGTTAGCTGTACCTCCCATAGCGCTAGTCCATCAGTGCCATGTCTGGGAGGGAAACAAGCGAGAAGACAGGCAAAAGTGGGCCATTTAGCAGAGGTGGCCAAGGTGAGCTAGGTGGCCATGGTGCCCAAGGTGGGCGAGGTGCCCAAGGTGGGCGAGGTGGCCAAGGTGGGCAAGGTGGGCGAGGTGGGCGACTTGGGCAATGTGTGTGGGCACGTGCTGGGAGAGCTATGCCCCCCTGCCAACAGGGTCAAGGAGAAGCAGCTGCTGCTGATGTCCCCAGCAACTGTGGTCCCGGACCAGCAGTGCCATCTGCTGTCCAGAGTAGCCAGGGTGTGGAAGCTGCAGGGGCAGCTGTGGCTTCCACCCCCAGGCCCAGGGTCAGGCAGGCCAGACTGTAGTGGTCCTGGCCCCGGCCCTGAAAGACTCAGGGCCCGATTTCAGGCTCCCCAAGGGCAAGAGATGTGTGGCACAGTCTACTGGCACCAGCACCCAGGGTCAAGGTACAGCAGTGACATCTGCTGTCCAGGACTGCCAGGGTGTTGATGCTGCAGGGGCAACTGTGGCTACCACCACCTAGGCTCAGGGTTAGCCAGCCTGGACAGTAGTTGTCCCGGCCCAGGCCCATAGTGATTCTGGGGCAGATGTCCTTGCCGTAGCGGCAAGACACGTGCACTGCATGCTACTGGCACCAGTGCTCTGGTACGGTAACCTGCAAGCTAGCCTACTCTCGTCCTATCAGTGGCTGATGCCATGTCCCAGTCCCCCATTGCTCCAGCCCCTACTGACCAGAGTGGCACAAGCCACTTTGGGTCTGCACGTACTTGCAAGAGGCAAAAGCGTGCAGCAGTGGGACAGGCTCCAACCCAAGGAACCGCACAGAAGACCCACACGTTGACGAAGAGGAGCTTCTGTGATGAGGAGCTGGACATCCTCGTGGACTACGTGATGGGACACAAATGTGACATGCTTGTGCAGTCAGGGTGCATGCATACGCCTGTTCAGCACATGGCCCACTTGCAGGCCACCACAGATTGTATAAACACCATTGCAGGAGGTGATCAAGCGTTGGAATGACCTCCAACGCAGAGCCAAATATAAGCTGGGTGCCGCCTACTCCTCTACTCTGGTGACTAGAGGTGGGTCACAGACAGAGGACGAGGGACTCACTCCACATGAGGAGATTGTCAGTGATCTCATTGATGTGGAGCAGATCCAAGGCATGGGAGACCTTATGATCTATGAGGATTTGTCCAGTGAGTGGTGATGCATGTGTGTCCAGGACATGTGTATGTTGCTTGGATGAAGTGTAATGATTATTTTGCAGTTTTTTCAAGATTTTCATGGCTCACATGGGTTGACCATGTCATGGTGGACTGGTATGTACCTGTTGCCATACAGGCTGCATGCGGACAATGTGCTGCCCACTGGGGCAATCCTCATCGCCAATCTTAATCACTCATTCCATGTCACTCTCTCTACTGCCTCTCTTGTCCCTCTTCCTGCTGAACCCTGTCATAGCGTATTGCCTGTGCTTCTCATCCTATGCACACTCTCATTCTCTCGTCGCATCTCTTGACGTCTGTGAGAGGTAACACTGCCAGCTGTCCCTCCCCAGAGGAATTCTACCTTACGGCTCATTCCCCCAACAGCTCACTGTCTCCGTGGAACTGGTTAATTCTATGTTGGACTACTGCGACTGACTATACAGATATTCATGTGCTTCTGCTCTCTTCCCTCTGCAGCTCACACGGAAATGGCCTGGGTGTATGGTCCCTTGGTTTACGGGCCAGGTATCACACTAGGACTGTGATGATGGAATTGGCTCCCAGCCAACACCCACACTTGGGGGTATTTGCTAGATCCATACAACCCACTGACGGCACTTGACACCTGAATAATGCACTTGCCCTTACAAGGCCATCATCCCGCAACTTTGCCATTCCGGGTAATGTCATTTAATTGTACATTGATCGAGTTCCCATGTACTGCAATGGCCCTGTACAGTTCCATGCCCAGGTCTCATCTTCTACATGGCTATTCTCTTGGATTCTGTCAGTGTGACCTGAACTCATGGAATCAGTGTGCCTGCCTTCACTCTGCTCCACCACCCTAGCATCGAAGCACCATGTAACACTTGTGTTTTTGAATATTGGTATTTCCAGTTAATGTCATTTCACATGCATTGTACATAGATCCAAGGCAGTGTTCATCACCTTGCATGTCATGCAGTTTGACGGTTCAGGCATGGCCATGCTAGTGTCATCTGTGTGTGTGCATCAATGGTGCTGGTGACTCAACTATGCCTGTCTGGTTCTTGTGTGTGAAGCAGGTGCTGTGCACCATGCACTACATGTGGTCTGGCCTTTAACACGCATCCATGTCTGATTTCATGATTCCCTTGCCTTCCAATTAGACTGCATATGTGGCAAAGTTTGTGTGCTCACTGACCTGGCAGGTTGATGTGTTGCATGACTGCATTATGTTACATATGTGTATTGGTTGGGCTGCATTATGATACCTATGTGTGTGGGATGGGCTTTCTAACAGTATCTTCATGTATTTGGCTGTCCTTTTGCAGGTGATGAGCCACTGGGTGCAGGGGAGGAGGTGGAAGAGGTGCAGGAGAGTGGCCGCAACCAGGCACCAGTGGAGGACGTGGTGTGGTGGGCCATGAGAAGCCACTGGTGCTGCAGTCCATCCTGGGAATTGCTCGCTCTAACTCTGCCTCTGAGGAAGCTTATGGCTCTGGTGGTGAGTCGGACAATGAATCATTGGAACTGTCACAGGTGACTGATTCAACTGTGGGTGCTGGCCTATCATGATCATCTGTGGTGGGGGAAGAACCCTCACAAGGCCAGTCAGTGTTGGAACATCGGTCTGTGGTGGTTACGGCTGCAAGGCCACGCCCCACAGTATTGGCTCCTATTCCTAGGACAGCTGTTCAAGGGAGGAATTAAGTCCTGCAGCCACAGACTGTGCCAGCACATCCAGGGCCAGGTTTACTTGGGCCGAGCAGGCATGGTGCATGCCAACATGGTGGCTGTGTGCCAACAGTCCATGATGTGTGGGAGCAGTCCATCTATTCTGTTGCACAACAGCAGGGGGCTGTTTATGAGAGGCTGTCTCAGGGCATGGATAGAGTGGCCAATTCCGTTCTCCCCCAAGAAAGACAGGTGCAGCTCCGGAAGCAGGTATTGTGTAACACATGCTGCTCACACATGATCCAGATGCAAGCCAGCAACAGGTGCAGAAGGGCAGAAATGTGATCCCTGCGCGCAGACATGGGTGCAGAGGGTCGAGCCCACAGGGCTGCCCTGAGGGCAGAGGCTAGGTCATTGAAGCATACACTGACTGCACTAGAGGCAGCACACAGTAGACAATCAGAAGTGCTCATGCAACAGTTGACACACACCATATCTGAGGAACTGCGAGCAACTCGTGAGGTGTTGCAAGCAGAACTTTGTGCATCCCGGGAGGTGTTACAAGCTGAACTTTGTGCATCCCGTGAGGTGTTGCATGCAGACATCCATGCCATCATGTTGCAGATGTGCACCTCACAGTCCTGCATGGCCGCTGCCATGGAGGACCAGGCCAGTGGTAAACGTGGTCAGCCTCCCATGCCAGTAACACCTTCTATTGCTACACCAGAGGCTGCCTGTACACTAGAGGGTAACTCCCTACTCTGTACGGGACTGGGAAAGATAATCAAAAATCAACAAAAGCTGTCCCAACAGGAAAGTGATCTTTAGCTGTTGCAGTAGAATAATTTATTGCACCCTGTCTCACTCCATAATAATAAAGAAAAAGAAAAAAGGATCACTACTAGCTGGGTACTACTAATCACTATCTCGGGTAGTGTCCTATTGTCGGCTATTTGCTCAACACAATATCCCATACATGTAAGATTCAATCATACATTTTAGTTTGCCATTCTTGCCATTTTGTCAACTGTATTACACATGGAACCTATTAATAGAAAAGGTCACAGTTTACTACAAAGAATGTCCTACTTCCACAAATTCAAGTCTTAACATTTTACATAAAATTGTCATGATTGCACAAAGTCCAATATTAACATTATGCATAAAAAAACAGAAAAACTGAAATAAACATAGATACTCCCTAAGAGTCGAGGTGTTCACACATGGGAATTACGACCCAATTGTTTTTGCAAATCTGTTTCATACAAGAAAAGCATCAAATTACATCAAATGATAATATATTCATTTGAGAACAATGTCTCACTAGTCTTTCAATTCTAATTAAATTCAGTCGAAATATTCACACATGGGAATTAATACCCAATTGCTTTTGCAAGTTTATTCAATACACAAAGAAGACCATCAAATTACATCCAATGGTAATCTATTAATTTGAGAGCAATGTCTCACTAATCTTGCAGCTCTACACAGGGTCTACATTGACTGCCTATTGAAGTTTGCAAAGGCATCCAACCCAACTATTGTTTGAGTTCAAATTTGCATGGCAAAATACGTTTCGGCATGTCGTTCAAATGACCGCCTTCCTCAGGACCAAAAGTCAGATATACAAGGTCAAGACCCCTGAGAAAAAGGAAATACAAACAAAGAAAGAGTGTGTCAAAAATAAAAGTATTGAATTCTAACAAATGCACCTAGATCACCAAGCCTCACCCCTAAACAGCTATAAAGTAAAAGGAGAAGGGTTGGTTCAGACAGTGAAGAAAGAAAAACACAAACCTCATGCTGGTAAAAAAATATTTAAAAAGACATCTCAATTTGTGAGTATGGCTAAAAATAATAATAGATACTGGCAGAGAGTGTACAGCCATCTCAGGACAGGAACTACTAAGCAGTGACCAAATCGGAACAATTCAGGTCTGATTTGAAAAAGGTATATATTAACATCACTCATGCTTCAGCACTTAATTAGCTGGAAAGTTCTGAAGCTAAAATTGCAGAAGGAAGAACCATCAGATTAATGTGATTAGTAAATAGAAACTGACACTCACACAGTATCTGTGGATGCTATGAAAATCAAATAGAATGGAACTCCTCCTTGTTGTAAATAGAAGAGGCACATGCGTAAGCAAAATGACAATGCTGGACCCGCTCTAGTTGTTTCAAGATGTTTTGATATGTTTCTGACACTAGCAGATCCCAAAATAAGAAACCAACGATTATCATCGAGTTTAATGTGTACCACACTTATGGGTTTCAAAATTAACTATGTGCACAACCTCTATATGGAAATAGGAGCACAAATACCTTTGACAGTACCAGAAGTAATGAGGGTAGGACAGGTTCGCAGGATGTAGGTGGAATTACAAGCTGCAAAATTTACAGTGTTACAGTCCGTCTGGTGTGCTTGAATCATTCGCATTGACAACTTGGCTTGTTGTAGTAAACTCACAGCCAGCAAAAAGCTACAATGTTCAAAGCAAAATGTATCGATTTTATAAAGATAATGCCCTGGCCCTAGCAAGTTACCAAACACATGCAGAATAGATATTATAAAGTTTACACTTTATTTGCATGTGTAGGGTTTCTGTGTGCCGTCTTTTTCTTATGACGAGCGCTAAATGCATCGATTTTATAAAGATAGAGCCCATGGCCCTAATCGGTTACCAAACACATGCATGATAGATATTATGAAGTTTACCCTTTATGGCATGTGTAGGGTCTCTGCGTGCCCTCTTTTTCTTATGGCGAGCGCTAAATCATTCACACGTTCAACCAAGTTCGGTCTCCATAGCTCGAAAAATCACTAAAGAAATGGAAATCAAAGTAGATGGAGAGGAGAGATCTAAGCCACATCGGCTAGATGGCTAAATGGCTTCTACCCACGCGGTCGATACCGACAGCAGTGACAGCTCTCCTAATCCATGATGGCCGTGCAGACCATGAGACCCATGGAGGTTTTTTTTTCTTCAGCATCAACACATACGGGTGTTGAGGTGCAGCCGGCCCCTCCACTGTCCTGGGTGGTCCGCCCCCGGTCCACCATGGGCATTTTTGATTTTTCTTACTTGTTTTTTGTCTGTTGTGCATTTATGTGACAGTGTGTTGCTTTGTGTGGCATCCGAGGGCATCCACTGTAGGTTCCGGCTGGGCCCGTACAGGCTTGTCTCGTGTTTGTACCCTCCTTGTTTGTGCCTTAGGGTCCTGACACATATGTGACTCCTGCTTCCCCTTTCCATTGACTTGCAAGGATTGTAGCGTGTGAAAGTAACTTACACAGTGGCAGTGAGGTTCCGTTTCATCTGTGGGCAGTCTCAGGTCCAACCTGTGTATACACCCCTAGTGGGATTCATGGTTGTTTGTCCAGTGCATGTTTGGCATCTCTTTTTGTTTTGAGGTTCAGATAGGCCCTTTGTTCATGTTCCATCTTCATGTATTTGCTTGCCCATCCCCACTGTTGTTGCCATTCCAGCTGTATGCGCTTCCATCCCACCTTTATTTGGCAGGACGTCACTACTGGTGGAAGGGTTCCATGGGCTAGTTAGGGCACATTGATTCACTTATGGTATTCTGGTTGGTGACTGTCAGACATATTCACTGTTGTTTCCTGTGTTTCAGGTATGTCATACTGGCCATTTGTTGTTCCTGTGTACATTATTGTTTTGATGTATGTGAGTTGGTTCTTTGAGTGGCTGGACCGTTTGTCGTTCACCACTTTGTGACAGTGATGTTATGCGTTGGGCATTTATGTGTCACTATTGACATTGCATGACATGACATGGTGTGCCAACCAGGTGTCATGGAGCTTGGGGGGCTTTAGGTGACATATCGTCATTTGGATGTGTATTTCTGCATGGGGGTGGTGGCATACTGCATCTTCCATGTGTGCCTTTTGTGCACACAAGATTGTTTTTGTTTTAGTTGTAAGGGAGGTACAAAATGTAGCACTTCCAAGGACAGTTTCTCAGGTTGGAAAGGTTGTGACAGATGATTGTCCCTTTGTCATCATCGATTGTCACCTGGTATGCGCCAGGCCTTTGTGCACTCCACAGTGGTTGGATTTTAGGTGAAAAATGGTGCCACAATCTGGGTACGGGCATCCTCACCATGTGCCCTTTCCCCTCCCATGCGCAGCAGGCTAGCATGTGGTTAGGAATGTGGGGCCACCACCATCTTCACCAGTAAGCCCCGCCATGTTGCAACATTTTGCAGGACACATGCTGCCACAATGATCCTGCACACTACTGGTGGTGCATATAGTAGCTCGCCACCAGAGTGGTCAAGTGAGTGGAAGCATTACTTGAGCACTCTCAATGTGCACTCCACTATGGCCTGGGTTGCAATATGGGCTGCGTTGTGTCTTATCTGGAGTGGTGTGGCGGGATTCCATATTGGTGTCATCATGAAGGTGCTCAGTGGGTAGGCATTGTCCCCTGTGGAGGTGAGACGGCTTGTCAGTGGTGTGATTTGGTCTGTGTGAGACATGCATACATTTGCAGTGCCATTTCGACTCACCAATGAGCCATGTGTTGCCATGTCTCCCAGCTTCCAGGGCCCGGTGTAGGGGTGACATTCTAAATATGAAAATATTGTGGGTGGACCCTGGATAGTTAGCATATAAAGAGGTAATGATTCCCTTGGCATCACATACAACTTGTACGTTGATGGAATGCCAGTGCTTGCGATTCTGATAGATATGCTGAGTGGCCCTAGCTGGACGTACGGCCACAGGGGTGCAATCGATGGCACCAAGCACTTTAGAGCAGTGCGCCACCCCATCAAAGTCCTGAACCACAGCCTGCCTTTCTGCAGGTGTTCAGGGCATGTATATGTGCCTGCGGACTGAGGGAAATACAGTCATGATGGCCACCACCTGGTGTAGGCAGCGTGACTGCGTGGCCTGTGAAACGCCTCCGACTATTGCAGTTGTCCGCTGAAATGACCCAGTGGCCAAACAATGCAGTACATTGAGCACCTTTTCCAAGGGGATCAGTGTTTGGGAGTGCAGGGTGGGTGATGTGAGGTCATCTTCCCACTCCCTGACCAGATCAAGGATGATATGAGGTGGGAACCTATACCGGCCATAGACCTGGTCATCAGGCATCCCAAAAAACTGTCGCTCAGTAAATACATGCAGGCCGTGGCTATCTTCCTCCTCCTGCGGTGTCCCATGATCACTGCTGCTAGAAATGGCACGTTCATCGTAGATGTATACTATCGTTTGTATTTTGAGTGTCTATGTATGCATTGTATTGGTGCACCTTGATGCTTATGCCAACTTTTGCTTGGCGGAAGTTTATCCGAGTTTACATGTCTTTTTCTGCGCACAAGTGAGACCTGTTTGATTCCATGAACACGTGTTGTAGACGCATGTGGGCGTTGCGAGTATTTCGCTGGGGTACGTCTCACATAACAGCCACATTTACGCTTGTTGTTCCCCATTCCATGTGCTCCGCCCCCTTTTTAGGTGAATGCGCCCCTTCGCTGGATGTCTCACGCATGGTGTTTGTGATGTTACAGTGACGTGTTGGGCCCGGGCTGATTTGTCGCAGGTCTACCGTGAGCCACACGCATTGTCTTCCATGAATCGGCAAACCAGCGTTTTCGCACGTTTTTGCGCACAAGTCCCCCTTTTTCTGCGCTAATTTTTCCATGAATCGGCCACTTAATGTCCCTGCACCACATTTGTTCTTTATTAGAATATGGTGTTTGTAAGTAAAGTGTTCCTCCCTCATGGGACAACACTTTCTTAAATTTGCATGCACCTCAGAATCGCCCCCTCGATCGGTTACACTGTTAAAATGTGCTAGTTTTGAAAACACTCCAAATTACTTGCAGATGAGCTTATGACCATTTATGGATGCATCAACCAGGGAAAAAGTTACATACATCATCTGCGTGATTAATATAATGTGTGAATATGAAGCACCTATGTAATCTGGAGGAGATACTTAGTTACCTTTTTTCTGTGCATTGCAGACTCAGACCAGTGGGGCCGTACTCTGAGTGGAACTACAATAAAAACTCCAGTTTACTATCACTATGGTGCATTGTTTAAATTGTGATAAAAAAAAGAAGTTCCAGGGCCCAAACATTTTCAAGCATGCCTCTTTCACATAGAGGCAGGCAGTTCCCAGTCCCTTGTTGCCACCACCCACAGCATTTCCCCAGAGTGTCAGCATGTATGGATTTATAGCTTCAACTCCCGGCAGCTCATTCTAGATGCTATATGCATTACCCAAGGAATGTGTGCATTTTACAGATACCAAGCAACATAACGCAAAATAGCATAACATACTAGTTGTGTCTTGAAATAAGAGAACTATTTAATAAGAGTTTCTTTCAATGCATCATCATAATTAACATTTGGCTCTAATTCTACAAGTTTCAAGTAGAACATGTTGACCATCTAGCCCCAGAAAAAGAGTAACCATGCTTTCCACCTATAGAACATTGAAGAGAAAATGTGCAGAAAATCTTTACTGAACTGATGAACTTGTCTGTCAAACACTGCATCTAGATGTTCCTGCATAGGTTGGCACTTATGACAAGCAATCCTCCTTGGCAGTGGCCTTTTCCATGACCTCGGCCACGGGATTGGTGCTGCTGGCTGTTGCCTGTCATCTTGTTGTCAACCCACACTGCTGTGGCAGTCCTATTGGTTACTGCAGTAGGTGAGCTGCGCCAATGTCATGCAGACTGCTTTATTGGCATGGCTGGCAAAAACACTCAGCATTGACTGCCACCTTAACTAGTACAGCCCTGCCCTTCTGGTTCATGATTAAGAGAGAGCCAGCCCTTCATGTTGTTGCTTGTTGCGTGACTACGACTGACTGACAGCTAAAATAATAAAGTTGACAAAACACCACATCAATTGAGTCTGAGACAATAAGTGTCCATGCTCAGAAATAAGTGCTAGGGCTGAGCCCTGATAAACACCCCCACAAATTAAGCACTGCTAAGAAATACATATTTCCTAGGGGTAGGTACACTTGACTTCCCTTGCTCACTCCCTCCCTCAGTCCCTCACTCCCTCCCTTCCTCCCTCTGTCTCTCAGACCCTTCCTCCCTTGCTTCCTTTCTCCCTTCAGCCCCACTTTTCTCCCGTCCTTCTTCCCTCCCTTCCTTCCTCCTTGTTTTAAACCCCTGCCTCTTGCTTTTTTGCACCTTATGCTTTTTGCTGTTCATCGTGTTTCTCTCTCTCTCTCTCTCTCTCTCTCTCTCTCTCTCTCTCTCTCTCTCTCACTCTCTCTCTCTCTCTCTCTCTCTTTTTTTTAATTTATGATCACCCAACTAGAGTTCCACAATATGAGATCAAAGCTCATGGAGCCATTACAGACACTTCTATGGCTGGTGAAATGCTACTCCTCACCTTGACATGACTATTACATTAAATCAATACCATAACTGTTGGCATCAGATGTCCCACAATCCCCACTATTATGCATGTTATCAGATGGATCAATGGTTTTGAGAACAACGTGCCCCAGGTGTAATTTCCCCATCAATGACTTTCTGGGATTTGAAACCTTGATGAAAGACAACTGAGTGAATTAAAATTAAAATAGTGCAAAGCATGGCACTGGAAAAGGATGTTCCTGGTGTAAGCGATATTCAATCAACACTACAGCCAAGTCAATGCCTAGTCTGGGATGCTGAGGAAAACCCTTATTGATGTATTTTTATGTCCAGTTCAGTACTCTGGATGACAACCCTTGTATAATACCCCCCTCTTAGAATCCCCCTGACCCCACTGAGCCAAGAAATAGGTTTGTTTTGCAAATTAAAAGGTTTATTTGGACAATTCAACAATATATATCTATCACACTTTATAATAAATTGATAACTGATATCACACTTCAGAATATGACCGTGATCAACAATGGATAATGTTACAGGGGTACTCTGATTTGGTTACTCAGGAGTAGTGTAGAGGATGAGGTAGCTGAAATGCTTGATGGTTTCAAGGAAATGCAAGGTGGAATAAAATGCAGTACAGAAATAACTTGTTATGATTTTAGCAAAAGGTGATATGATCACTTTTTCTTTTGACAATTCACTCCCCTCCTATGCAATACAAGAAATGGAAGGAGAGCACACAGTCTTCAAGAATCCCAACAAATCACACTTTATAATGCAATACACAGTTCCAGTTCTCCCAGCAAGCTTAGGGAAAACAGGGATGAGTTTTAAACACAGGCAAATTACTTTAATGTGGTTTGCAAGGAAGTGAAAAGGTGCTAAACTGCTTTTAATTCCCTCTAGAGGTTCAGGGTAGGTGATGGCTACTTTATATTAGTTCAGGCTCACTTTAACAATGCTCTATGAGTTATTACCAAGTTGCAAACAGATTTTAACAAAAGAAAGAATGGAGCTGCTATTTTGACAAGTGGAGAAATTGAGCCAAAATCGCAAATCGCTGTAAATTTCGCGAGTGCGTGAATCGCGATTGCGGTAAAAGTATAAGGAGTAGGAAGTCGGTTCTAGGCTTGTTGGAAAGCTTAGATTCTCGTTCCTAGCCCAAACGGTTCCAGAGATACGGACAATTTAATAAAGGTAGTTTTTCGGATTTAAAGTAAACTCAAAATGACAGGTGACAGCTTGCAGCTGCAGAATTGACAGGTGACAGTTGTGCAGCTTTAAAAACGACAGATGACACGATTTCTAGGAGGCAGTTCTACTTAGGTTAAAATAGTTTGGATTAGATTATTTTAACTAAGAGATTGGTTCTGCACAGTTCTGCTAGGTACTCACAATATCAATTTGAAATAGGCCTCGTCATGGTCTGGTCAGGTTGGACGGGACTTCCGGCGGGTGGTTCTGAAGTCCCGGCTATCTGGGTCAGCTCTGTTCTCTGGGTCTGTCAAGCACCGGATCTGCTCACAACGGTCTGGTTTGTGGTTCTCTCGGGTTCCGGATACAGCACTGCTTTCTGGATACTGCTACAGGTTCTTGCAAAAATTCTTGGCAAAAATTCAAACTGCTTGCCCGGCTGTTGAATAGTTTGGTTGGTTTTGAGGCCTGCTGAAGAGGATTCATCTGGTGGATTCAGGCCTCTCTGCTACAAATTCTGGAGTTAATTTCTGCTACAGGTTCTGGAGATTGATGGATTTGAAGTCTGGATCTCTGGATGTGAAGTCGTCGGTCAGCATGCTCCGCAGCAGATGGAATTAAATGTCTCTACCTGTCCCAGCAGTCTCTTTTTATGTGTTTTGGAAAGTGGGTGTGTGCGTTGGTCATAACTAAACCTGCCCCTCTCACTTATCATTGGCCAATTCCTCCTCTCTCCCTTGATTGGGGGAAGGAAATGTGAGTCAGAGTGAGGCTGTAGGTTTTATGGTCAGAGGAACCTCCTCTTGTCAGATTGCACACAAATCTATTTCTGACCCAAATACATATTTATCTATATACCATTTTACTAATATTATAGGTCCAGTTAACATATTTTCTGTAGCACCAAACCATCCGATCCCTGTCTTTGTACGATGTCGTGTCCACTGATGACAGAATTCTCCCCTTTTCATCCAGATAACAACCTCTAAACCTTTCCAGATTTTACACAAATGTGCACCAGGGATATGGGTTACAGATGATAAAGTGTCAGATTTTTAACATGCAGACATTTGGAGTAACAACCTTTTTTCTGCTACTATCCCCAGGAACATACCACAGGGTCCTAACACCTCTTAAAATGTGCACAGAAAAATCACAAGAATAATGATATTACTTATATAGTTTTGACCAGTCCGCACTATGAGTTATCTATCTTTTTAAAATTATGCCCTGGTCAAAAAGGGGTGTGGCTTCCCACATCACATGGTGGAATAACTGGTTTATCCACTTCCCCCAAGCTCAGATTGCTAGGAGAGGCACTGCCCCTCCCAGTTTCTCCCAAGAGGAAGCCACTTTACGACGCCCCCAATATAACATTTGCCTGAGTCAAGGAAGTTGCATTGTTCTGTCCCTTCCAGTTCCCAGGTGCTCCACCCCTAATCTAATTAGAGAGGTGTCAACTCCTTTTGGCAAGGGGCAGCAGGATGCAGCTAGGCCTGGGAAGAGTGGCTGAGTAGGTTTCTCCTGTCGGGGGTAGTTGTCAGGCAGAATTCAGCTAAATGTCACTTTAGTTCCCAGTTTGAATCAAACTTACAATTTTTACATGTACATTAAATAATTACTTCCTTCAAGTCATTTCAGAATATAGTTTTACATTGTATCCACCTCTTAGCAAGTCTTTCCTTGGCCTGCTTTTGTTTCATTTGTTCAGTTTTACACAAAAGTCTGGTGTTTTAAAACGCCAGCTTTCTGTTAAGAAAATGTATTCCCCATAGTTCTGAGTTGCTTTTTGGCAATCAGCATTGCCATTCCCAATGGTTTCAGGCTACTGTGTGTGTAGCCCAATGGTAGTTTTAGGCAGTGCCCTCCTGTGCTCACAACATAGGCAAAAATGGGTGGCAGCCTATTCTCCATGTTTTCCCTGTGCACTCTCTGGGGAGTTCTGGCCATCATGATGTTTTCCATGCCAGTACTGCACAGTTTTATGGTAGGGCTTGGATGCATGGGTAAAAACATCCCACACTGGTGACATGGCGTTATCTGGTAACCTTACCACTTTCGATGTCTATACTGTAGAGCTGTTGGGCCACGTCAGCAGGCATTGGAATAAATAGGATGTGGTGAGGCACAAACAGGTTAATTTCCCATACCATGGCACCCCAGCATCAAAAAAAGAGCTACAGACCTTCAAATACAGTTTGAAGACTGTCTACCTCACAAGGCATGTACACTTGTTTACCTTTACTTAGGATATGTGCAGGTATTTTTCGGGCTTCTATGCCATTTATATCATGCTTGTTGTGTCATCAGCAGGAGCAAGGGAGGTTGGAGGTTACAGGCTAAGTTGTGCTCTAAAAATTCAAACTGTAAAAAGCATCTCAGAAATTACCCTCTGTTGAGTCAAGGACACTAAAATCACTCATTAACGGGCCCGTTGTTAGCATCCTCCACATTCCCATTGAGCCCTAGGGGTCTCAAATGGGAATGGGGATTTACCGGGTCCGGAATTACCGGGCCCTCCAAGGTCGGAATGGCCCGGTAATTCCCTATTCCAGGAACCCGTACCCGGTACCTGGTATGGGGGTAGCCATGCTGCTAAAAGCAGCATGTCCACCCATACTCGTAATGAGGCCCGAGGTCTCTTTCATCGTCACCAGGGATGATCTACATGCACATGTTTGCATGTGTATGCATGTGCATTTCAAGATAGATTGCACAACACAACTCAAGTAGCATCCACTGCTGCAGCTATCCCTAATCCATCAGTCTTGTGTACCACAATATACTTTACAATTGACTTGCACAATATCGCTATGATCTCTGACTACAATGAAAGATGACACTCTGCCCGGAGTGTCATTCATCGCGCGACATGCATATGAGCGCCTGGCTGGAGGGGGGATGTAATTCAGCTGAAAGTTATGAGATGTGCGCGCGTTATCAATCACGTCTGCACAGTCCTTTACAGTTCGGATTCATGTGGTTCGGAGCTTCCAAGTGCTCTCTGCAGAAATAAAAAATACTTTAACGACGTTTGCTGTAGAGATAGAATCTACGGGAACGCATGATTGATTGCAGCACATCTAATAGTCGCCCCTCCCCCCTCACCACCCGAAGATACAAACACGGAAAGGCAGAAATACCTGGCATCAGCGAAGTGGCGTGAATGCTCGAATGCCATTTAAACTAAAAGCAGCACAGACGTGCTTTTAATCTGTTTTGAATTATTTTGCCAAACGAGTTAATCGTGGCGCATGTTTTTTGATCAATCAAATAAGCAACCGCTCTTTGAACTGAGGGGTATTATCAGAGCCAAGGGAGCTGCGCAGTTGTTTATGGCAAAGTACATCGCTTGCTGCCGATCTAACACACTTGTAAAGTGCCTCCAAGGTCAGTTCCCGCGATCAACATATAGTAGCTCAAGCTATAGGCAATGTATTGATTGTGTCTTGGTGGGGTGTGGGTCCAGCTCCCTACCGGCCTTCCTAAGACCATGCAAATATATGCCTAGGGGATCCACTGGTTGTAACTTGAGTATTTGATCATTTATGCGGTTTTAGCCGGTTCTTTATGTTATGTCTTTCTGTTGCTTGTTTTTGTAATATGTTTACGATATATTTCCCTTTTGCTCAGTCTTGTTCCTGTTCTAAGAGTTGTTTGTATTGTTTGCTTTTTGTTTGTATGCGCCCTTAAGCCCTTGGGTACCTGGTACGCAATAGAAATAATTAACATAAACAACATAAACATAAACATTGATTAATACTTTTTCTTTTTTTTATTTATTTATTGTGCATTTAGTTCCATACAAAACTTTAAGCACATAAATTGATGAATACAATTTGGGTGGGGGGGGACAAAAGAAACGAAGACGTGTAATGCAGAGCGGTCCTGCAGATGTCTATGCTATGCTGTGTGGGGTTCGCCCTGCTCAATTAGCCGGGGTACGGAACGCCTCCTCCGGCAGCATGTTACCCACCTTATTCTGTGTAACCAATGTATTATCTACGGCAATACAGCACTAATCAGCCTCACTGAAAAAAAGGTAGGCACATAGCAGGTGGAAAGGCAGTTTTAGGCAATCAACAGCCTCTTTCAAGACTTTCCAAAGGATAGCATGGTGGGAGGGCGCTGCTAATCAGACGGTGTTGCATCCTTTTGCCGACACACGTTTTTCCGATGGGGGTTTTGCCGCGGGAGTTTTGCTGAAAATTCCCATCCATTTTTTTTGGGGGGGGGTGGGAAAGGGTAAATAAAGGGTTGGGGGGAGGCAAATAAAAACAAAATTAAGAGGGGCTTGGTTGGGGAACACCCCCAAAATAATGTTAAAACAATTTTGATTAAGTTTTCCGGCAAAACACCGGTCGGAAAAAAGGGGGTTGTCAAAATGGTAATGGTACCAATCAGACACACTTTCCACATGTGCTCTTTTGCTCACTCGGTGCTGTCAGTGATTCTACCTGCCTGGTTTTAGGCATCGTGAGTTTGCAGCATGATCACTGCCCGTCATATAGGCCACACACACACTTCTGCTGTGCATAGTCTCCAAACAGCCCTGCAACTGGCATATAGATTAGCCACCTTTCAGAGAAAAGTATTATGTATTTCAAATGTCCCCATTCAGGGGTTAAGTAGCAACTGCCCGTGTGTGCTCACTTTTAAAAGCTGTGTTGGCACGAAGGAAACACGTTCATAGCAGTGAGCTGCCTATTGATGAAGAAAACATCTGGTATGGAGTTACCAACAGATAGCTAAAGCACAATTATGATTTAACCTCCTAGATGTTATTGTTTTAAAATAACCCCAATCATATTGTTATTTGGAAACCTCATTAATCCGGTGACAGAACTACTGTCCCCTAGAACATAGGGACAGTGCTAAAAGTTATCATACACACAGCTACTGTGATTCACATGGGGATTCAATTAAACATACAGAGCTTAGTTTGCTAACGTGCTTTATCCCCCACACTACCTCTACACTTTGGGCTACAGGAGCAAGGAGGCATTTGCTGCTTCTGCCGTTGAAGATTCTCCCGCAACTCATGGGGCAAGTTACACCCAGAAGACTGATTATATTCGAAGCTACAGGAAAATATCGAATTCATTATTGTGAAGCCGGAAATGCTTTTCTTTTCCTTTGCCCCTCTTCTCTGCATATATACGTGGGGGAGACCCTCGCAGGCACCCCATAACTTCCCACATGTGTTATGTGGGCTGTTAAACATCTGTATGTTTGGCTTCACACTGATGGTCTGTGATATTTTGTCATAATACCTTATATTCTTAGTAGGGATTCTGATATTTCCCCCAGGTAGGGAGGCTGGCATATTTAGGGGGTAGGGTTGGTAACAAGCACTTTAAGGGAAGCTGAAAGGTAAAGGTGAAATACTTTAAAGGGTCTAATTAACATGGAGACACCTTCGACTGGGGCATACAGGGTGGACAGGAGGTCCAAAGGAGTCAAGAGGCCAGAAACCTACAGGAAGAAAATGTAGGCCATATAGAATGTTACCTTACATCCTGCTTAACCCCATTTACTTCCTGCAAATCAAGTACTGTCAGTAAGCCACTGCAAAAGATGGAAAATATGCAACAGATGCACAGATTCTAATGCAACAGAAGGTTTGTAACGAGGGAACAGTCCCCTGATAGGATTGGATTGTATATGGTGGTGAAACCCCTGTTTGGCAAACCATATTGTTTAACCATCTTTGAGAACCATCTTTAAGCAGAAGGATCAAGACCAAACTCCTGTTGGAGCTAAAGCTTCTCAAAAGTCCCTTGCACAAATAGGGTGAAGACAAGATCTCCATCAACTTCTTGGTACAAGAGAAGTGACTGCTGGAAGGAAGATTTGCGTGCTACTGAAGACTGCAGGGAACAATGCCAAGGACAGCAGCCAAGATCATGCAAGCATCTCTGCAGTATTTTCAATGGGCTTGAAAAAACAGGATAACCACCATTTCTTTCAACGAGCCTGTTGCAAGGACCAGTAACGTGCTACAAGCCCAAAGCTCTTGCATTTGGCAATGCTGGTTGCAGAATCATGCATGTCCTGATTCAAGCCACATGGTGCCAACGTCATCTACCTTTGCTAATCTGCTCCCTCACTCCCTGTGCTTTGAGCTACTCTTTGCCACATCGAGCCCACCCAGAGAAACCATTGGTGCTGTAACGTAGAAGCCATGCGCTGCTGACGCCTTATGTCCGGGAACAACTCACCACATCCAGCCATCATGCCCGAATTGTCTGCTTTTTCACCTTCGAGCCACCCATCAAGCAATCTATCTGTGATAACTGGAACCACTACAGACTGCAAGTCAGCACTGTCAAGCTCTTCAAGCTGCCCATGCAATGTGCTACATACACCATTGCTAGAATGCAGTAGAGCCGCTTGCTGCATCAACCCACGACTTGCACCATTCAAAAAGCCTTATGAGGACTGGCTTAACTTTGTCGAGTCACTATTAAACAGTGAGGTTGAATTGTAAATGGACTAAAGGCCCCTCAAAATGCTTTTCTAGATTCTGCCCCTACCTCAACCTTAAACCAAAGGTTCTACAGACATTTGGGACACAATTCATTTTGAAAATCATAAGATTGCATTTCACTCATCTTGCTTTATTATGTTTGCTCTGGGTGCCTGTTTGACTTTTTTGACTCGATCTCTTCTGCGCTAGTATTAGTTCTGGGTGGAGCATAAGGCTTGCGTTCCCCTCTGCTATTGCTGAGCAATAGCCATTTAATCACACTGGCGGCAGCGGGATGGATTGAGTACCAGATTGCACCGAGAGCTTAGCCTGCATGAAGAAAAAAACGACTGTGCAGATAAAGTGAAAACACTTGCTAGCCATTATTGTGGGAATTGAACTGGACAAGGAAACTAGGAATGGTTTGAAAGCAAGCACAGTGTGGGAGCTATGGCAGGAAAGTGGGCTCCCCGTTAGTAGAGGGATTAACACAACACCTCAACTGCTGGAAAGCCTCAATGCTTTTGTATACGCTGGGCAATAGTAGTGGTTTTGCAGTGGCATAGTCCAAATACAATCCTCCCCTCCTGCCAACACATTGTGTTGTAACGTGTGCTAAGCGTTCTAATAGTAATAGGACGTAATATTATCTGAAACGTATTGCATTAAGTGCACCTAACTTGCAGCATTATGTGGCACACAGAACCATCAAGCACTCTCTGTTGTTTAGATGAGATTCGTCAAAGTTATCCAATAACTATGGTGTCAATTGGAGAGGGCATAAAACATTAGAACACCCGTTAGTCAAAACAGAGACAATGCCTTATGGACTGTTGTGTTATTTTAAGTAATCATCACAGGATTGCCTTACCAGATTGCAAACTAGTCCTTAGAATTGCTGACATAGATCCGGAATCTGCAAACTGTGGTCTTCCAACTTTATTGGAATATGGCTTCCGCAATCCCTCAGCATTGGTTATGCTTGCTAAGGTTGATGGGAGATGCAATCCAAAACCTCTGGTGAGCCAAAGGTTACTGCTCCTGGCAAAGATAGAATGAGCAAATCAGGAGGATGCATGAGTATTGACGGTGAGCAAAAGATTGCAGGAGAACCAGCAGAGCACATTATACTTCTGCCCGTTGCTCCCAGCATGCCCCAAACTCACCCAAAGCTTAATAGTTCCGAGATGCACTGACTCTGCGTTCATATCCATCTGGTGGTAACTGACAAGCATTCTTAGTAAGCTATTTATTTTGTAACCAACATTTCAATTTGATTTACTTTACAATCGTGTTCTTCTCTTCAGCCTTCTCATTCTGCCCACCGCCAGATGACAGTTGAACATACACTTTCTTTCTATAATGATGTGAGAGAATGTCTTGGAATGCATTACTCAATACAATATCCTTACATATCAACAAGAAGCAACTCTAGTTTTTGTTATTCAAATTCTGAAGAAAATTTCATTGGGCTATTCATGGCGTTTGAGAGGGGTAATCATGCATATTAACATCAATCCAATATTCGTGTTCATTTAGCAAAGATCTATCTGTGATAAATTAGCTCTTGCCTGGCAAAAATACAATGATGAGCAGAGGGTAAAGTGCCTACTCAGCCCTTACAGTTCTACAAACCAAGAGCCACTACAATCATGAAGGTAAAACAGGCCTAATTAAGAGATATACCTCCTTGGCCTTTTTGGGTAGTGTGGGCGGATGGAAGGATATAATTCCAAGAGGGGAGTGAATGTGGTTCAGTAGCAAGCCAAACAGTGAAGTCCAAAATAACAGAATGTCCAATCAAGTTTCTGTAAAAAATGTATGTACTTTTTTTAAACACACCATGTACAATAATAACTAATTCAAACAGTACACAAACACCATCTGTCAAGATCAGAGGTTAGTGTAGATTATGAATACCTCCGTCCCCAAGTACCAGTCAGGAAGAATATAAGAATACTTGCTGACCGCTTATTGGGGCCACAGGTGACTGGAACAAGGGCACCAGGTTCCCAGATGGCTGCAAAGGAAAGGCAAGTAAGGTATGGGTTAAACAAGTGTGAAATAACAAGCAGGAATACTGTGTGGAATTCAGCAACCTATATCTTGTGTGGGAGGTGGATTCCTGGAAGGGTAGGTGAGCAGTTCTCCCCTCCTGTGGTGCAGAACTTGGTGGGAATGATCAGTCACCAGAAGGGATTCAATGGGTATGTGTCCCCTGGGGCATTATATGTTGGGTAACTCTGAGTGTGCTTTCACCTGGATGGCCCCGGAGATGGTCAAAAAAGCTCCTTGTGCTACCACAGGGAGCGTGGGCTAGGATTGAAAGCACAAACGTTCTCAATAGAAAATGCAGACTGGTTACTGATGCAGGACTCAAGCAGTTCAGGTGATCCAGTAAAACAAAACGCTGTGGCAAGGAGTTAGATGAAAAGGCGGTCTGTAAAGTATAGCAGTGATCTGAGCAGTTCAGGTTTTCCAGTAGCACAAACGCCGTGGCCGGGGTTAAACGAGAAGCAGTCCGTAAAGCATAGCATTGGTGTAAGCAGTGTGGGTTTTCCAATAGCACAAACGCTGTGACCGGGGTTAGATGAGAAGGCAGTCCGTAAGGCGTAGCAGTGGTCTGAGCAGTTGGGGTTTATCCAGTAGAACTAATGCTGTAACCAAGGATAGTACAGGGAGCAAGTCTGTGACAGAGATTCCAGAGGTCAGAATCCAGAAGTACAAAAAACAAGAAGCGCCACGCTGCCGGAGAGAATCACAGCTGATAAGCATGGTGTTCAGCTGTTGGCGTCCTTTTACCTTGTTGTCATGGCAGCATGTCTGCGTGGGCGGGACAGCACTGAAGCCAGTGGATCACATGAGCGGCCCAGCGTTGTGTGAGGGCCAGCTCATAGCTGGGGCTTGCCGTGCCTTCTCCAGGGCAAATACCAATGCGACCAGAATCGCCAGGGTAAGCAAGGCTGTTTCATGGGAGTGCAATTAGCTTTCTGAGCACCAGTGGGGCACATCACAGTCTTATGGTTGGAATCAGATGGCATGTGTTTTTTGTCAATGTATCGCTGTGAAGCACGTGATGGTGTGTGTCTATTGGACGTATGCGTGACAGAACCCCCTCCCAAATGCCCACAACCCCGTGGGCAGGAAGGATTAGACCTGTGAAAATGGGAAACCAGGCCAGGGACATGGACGTTCGAAGCGGGCTCCCATGAACGCTCCTCAGGGCCGAAAACCACTCAATCCACTAAGTAAAATAGCTTCCCTCTAATGATGCAGGAACCCAGGATCTAATTCACCTCGTAATCATCAGGGGAGCCCTGAAAAACAGAAATGGGGGGCAGGATGATACAAGTGGAAGACAGGCAGGGTTTCAGGAGGGAAGTATGGAAGATGGATGGATGCGCCACGCAGCAGGCAAGGAAACGCAATAGGCAGCAGGAGTGATAATCTTGGTGATTCTATAGGGACCGATGAAGCGAGGAAGGAGCTTCCTCCAATCAGGGATGCAGAGATGTCTAGTGGACAACCAGGCCCAGTCGCCTCGAGTATAAGAAGGAGCAGGAGCGCATTACCTGTCTGCTGTGCAGCGCATGTTGGATTGCGCCTCATGGAGATGGGTGATAATCTGGCCCTCGATGAAAGTCAGATCCCTAAAAAATGCGTCTCCCGCCGGGGTAGGGGAAGCGGGGAATGGGAGGATTTGAGGATGCTGGCCATACAACACGTAAAAAGGAGAGAAACCTGTGGCTGAGTGAGGGGCATTGTTGTAGGCAAACTCGGCCATACAGAGGAACTGGTACCAAGACTGCTGTTGTTGTAAAGACAGGCAGCCAAGATACTGCTCAAGTGTTTGATTAACACGCTCTGTCTGGCCATCGGTTTCCAGGTGGTAGGAAGAGGAGAACCGTGTATCTATGCCTAGAAGCGACATGAGGGATCGCCAGAACATGGAGGTGAATTGGGTTCCACAGTCTGTGATTATGACAGTAGGGAGCCCAAAGAGACAGAATATGGAGTGAAAAAACATTTTGGCTAAGGTGGGTGCAGTGGGAACGCCGGAACAGGAGATGAAGTGAGCCATCTTGGTAAATGAGTCCAACGCTACCCATATGGTGTCATAAGCCTTAAGCCCTAGGGTACCTGGTGCGCTATATAAATGTTAAACATAACATAACATAACCCTGTACCCATGGCATATCCATAATGAAATCCATGGTTATTGTGTGCCAGGGTCAGAGGGAGAGTGGTAATGGTTGTAACCGGCTTAGGGGGCATCCCTTGCAGTGTTTGCACTGGGCACAGACTAAGCAGTTGTCCACGTACTCTTGCACGTCCTTCTGCATTGTGGGCCACCAACACCACCGCTGCAGTAAAGCCATTGTAGGTCTCCGACCTGGGTGACCATTTACAGGGGAATCATGTGACCATTCCAGGGCACGAATGCGGATATCATGGCATCGTAAAAACATGAAACACAGGATCCCATTCAAGTGCTTGTTCTGGATGGATGGAAACCCATTGGCGCATGGCACTCAACATACATGCAGGGAGAGTACAGAGGCAAATAACATGTTTCTTGTCCATGATTGTAGCGGGAAAAGCGGGGAGCGATTCACCACCTGGCAAGACCGACAAGGCGCCCGTTTTCCCATGAGTGGACCCAGAATGGTGTCCAATGATGAAACCATAGGAGGAGAAGGAGAGATGCCAACAAACCTGTCGGCTGTTAGTGGACTTCAATGCTGAGATTCTGTAGGTTACGGTTATCAGTGTACACTGTGCTCTGGTGCCTGACCCCTAGTAGGTGATGTGTCCAGGTCTGGAAGGTGTCTTTAACCGCCAGAAGTTATTTTTCTGTGACTGTGTTGTGTAATTCTGTGGTACTAAATTTACGGGATGGTAGGCAACAAGATGCAAAAGACCATTAGTAGGACATGTTTGTGACAGAACAGCACCAAGGGCATAGGAGGAAGCATCTGCCTCTACTACAAATGGTAGTTCTTCATTCGGGTGTTGCAGTATCGGAGCAGTGGTTAAAGCCACCTTCAAAGCCAAGAATGCCTCCTGTTGTGCTGGAGTCCACACAAAAGGCACACATGTGCTGGTCAGCCTGGTCAACGGGGCGGCTATGGCGTAAAAACCCAGAAATGATCTGATGATGGACGTTGGTAAACCCAGAGGAATGATTACTGTAACATAACCGATATGGGGACGGGCCAGTCGAGAACTGTGCAAACTTTGGTGGTATTCAGGGACGGCCCCCCGGAGGTGATGTGAAACCCCAGTATATCCATGGAAGTGGCATGGAACAGGCACTTCTCGAGTTCTGTGTAAAGAGAGTTGGATCTAAGCCATGTCAAAACCTCCCAGAAGTGTTTTATGTGTTCCCTGCATGGATGATGAGAAAATTAAGATATCATCCAGATATATGACTACATACACATCAAGGATGTCATGAACAAGTCATTCATATACCACTGGAATGTTTCCAGGGCGTTACAAAGACCGAAAGGCATGACAGTGTATTCAAACAGGCCGTGCCGGCTACAAAAGGCGGTCTTCCATTCATCGCCTTTTCAGATACGGACCAGGTTGCATGCTCCTCGGAGGTTGAGTTTCGTGAAGATGGTAGCATGAGTCAGCCTATCGAGCAGGGTGGTGATGAGAGATATGGGATACCTGTTCTTCACTGTTACTTAGTTTAGCCATCAGTAGTCCACACAAGGACATAGGTCACCCTCCCTCTAGGGTACAAAGAAGATGGGACTGGCTGCCGGAGACTGTGAGGGTCGGATTTGCCCTAACCAGAGGGAGGTCTGTAATACCCTTAGTGTACTGTCTTCAGTGAGGGACGAAGAGTAGATATGTCCACATGGCACGACTGCCCCTGGGACCAGGTCAATGGGGCAGTCGTAGGGGCGATGAGGTGGGCAGTGCTCAGCACACCTTTTATCAAAAACCTCGAGGAAATTCTAATATTCTGAGGGAAAGCTAGAGGCGATCGCCCCCACCACGTGACCCAGAGAATGAAGATTCATGTCTAGGGGGTCATCTAGTGACATTTGTGCAAGGGCCCCTAAAGCCGGGGAGGACGAAGCCATGTCCTCGGAGGACACAAGGCATTGTGACTGACATTGGGAGGAGCCCAATCAATGACAGGGTCATGCACCCGAAGCCAGGGGATCCCAACGGTCAGGCCGAACTTGGGCGTGGTGATTAAATCAAATGTGATAGTTTCTGTGTGAGTATCATAGATGTTCAAAGACAGAGGGGTCATTTGCTGCCTGATAGGACCTGAAACCAAGGATGAGCTGTTCACTGCCTGGACCGGTTCTGGGCGTTTCTTATTTTGTAGAGGTAGATTAAGACAGGCCGCCAGAGAAATATCCACATAACTGCCTGTGGCCCCGGAATTGATGACCAACTGCATGTGGTGCTTGATACCGTTTGAAGGTCGCAAAATGGCCTAAAGCAACATGGGTCTCATGAGACAGAGGGGAGGCACTGAGGAAACTGGGCTATGGCTCGTCTGTGCCTTCTGACCTAGGGAAGAGCCTTCTGAAAACCCGGTGGGCAGGGGTTTTGGACAACTTGGACTCTCCTTCACAAAGTGGCCGTTCAAGCTGCGGTAGAAGCAGGCATTTGAGGCCCTTCACCTCTCCTTCTCCATGGCTGTAAGTGGGCTGTGGATACCCCAATCTGCATGGGTTCTCCGGAGACATCAGACGACGGAGGCGCAGAGGACGTAGTCAAGCATGGACTCTACCATGGCCTTTTTGTTCTCGTGACAGGCGGTTTCAACCGCCAGCTGGTTGAACTGAGTAATGTATTCAATTAAGGGGGTCTTCCACCTGGGGGGCGTGGCTAACCGCCATGTAGGAAGGACGTGTTCGGCGCAGCTCCGCTCGATACGATTATGGATCCGCCACCAACTACCGCTTAAACTTGACTGCAGCCACTTGAAAACAGAATATAGGTCGTGTGAAGGAGTGTTCCGCCTGTTGACGAAGTTTGGGAGCCTCACGACCCTCTGAGGGCCCGCACCATCAAAAAGAAACGGAACGTCGTACGAGGACAGAAAATGGCGGCCATGACGATGCCCAGCCTGACGCTGTAGCGGAGCCCTGTGACCGACCGGGAGGAACCCGCAAGGGGCCAGCCTTTATGGAACTCGATCTGAAGTGGCAGAGATTGCCTAAGCTGAGACCTGTGCTCCTGTGTCCCGAAGAAGAGCAGCGAGGAGACGGAGGGGGGAGCGCCTGATGCGGCCTTAACTACACCCTCACCGGGCCCTGCTGAGCGGCCCACTGGCGCAGCCCGGCGGGCGGCCGACGCACAACCCCCCCCACGAAGCATCCCCAGCACGGCGCCATCGGACACAGACTGTGTAGTGCCTGCCGAGGCCTGACGGACCACGAAGATAGGACATGACCACTAAGGGCGCCCGAAGCAGACACCGCCAAACTACCATGGAGTCCTTCGCGGCCGCTGGAGCGATCGGACCCGCGGAGGCTTCTGCCCCTGTGGAGGTGCCGGGCGCCGCGAGACCCGAGCCAGCTAACTCCCAACTGCTAGAGGCCATCAAGACACTCCAGAAAACTATGGAGGACAAGATTGATGCGGTTGCGATCGACCTGAATTTACTGAGGCAGGATGTGCGCTCTATCACCGGCAGAACGGACGCTCTCGAGATCCAAGTCCGAGACAATACCGATGCCAAAACTCAACTTTTAAAGGATGTAGACATTTTGGCGCAGAAAGTGAAGAACCTAGAGGACAGGGCTGAGGAGGCCGAAGGAAGGGCCCGCAGAAACAATATCAGAATTATCGGCCTGCCCGAGGGCATCGAGGGCAACGACCCTACCAACTACGTCGAGAACCTGCTCATACAGGAAATTGGGGCCGGGAAACTGTCGCAGGGCTTCACTATTGAAAGAGCCCATCGCTCCTTAGCCAGGAGGCCCCCACCGGGGACCCCACCAAGACCCATAATAGCCAAAGTCCTCAACTATAGGGACAGGGAATCCATTTTGGCCTTCACCAGGATGGGCGGATCCATACAGAGGGACGCCGCAAAGATAGCAATCTACCCTGACTACACCCTGCAGGTTCAAAGGAGCAGGGCCCAGTTCCACCACACCAAGGCGAGACTCAAGGAAGCAGGCCTGCGCTATCTACTCCTCTACCCGGCTAGACTCAAGGTCCTGCGCAACAACAAGGCCCACTTGTTTGATAACCCAGCAGAGGCCTGCGAATGGATGGACAGAGAACAGATCCCGGACATCGAACGGAAGCAGCGCGGGCCCTAGCCGCCCGCAACATAGGAACTTCTCCACTCATTGACTGCAGTCGCCGATTGTACATTCATATGACAATAGTCGTGGCGACACTGATGGAACCGGAGCCGCGCCGGTCGTGGCGCACCTCCTGACAACACCTTCGGAGGCAGCCCCCTTCCTAACCCCAGGATACTTTGGGTGAGTTCACCCGCCCGTAGGGCACCGGAAGACCCTGGTCTGATGGGGCAGAAACGGGGATGTCAGAGCAAGGGCAACCTCGCTAGACGTGTTATGTTTGAAGTTGTGTTTTTTGTTAAGTTAGACGTTGTTGTTTGTGGGGGTTCGAACCCCAAGTTGGGATTGCAGTTTGAATTGGACACAAACCGGACCGGGACCAAGCGCAGCAGAATTGCAACCAGGACGACCAGGTTCGTCAAACCCCTCAACCTCACGCTTCCCACAGCCGCACGACCACACACAGACCATGGCTGAGAGGATCAGAGTCATGTCCTGGAACGTCAGGGGGCTAAACAGCTATATCAAACAGCGACGCATCCACGCCTACATGAAACGCCACAGGGTCGGAATCGCCCTCCTTCAGGAGACCCACTTATGTGGCCCTAAGCTTGCAGCGTTGGCCAAGGTCTGGCGGGGCACCCTAGTGGGCTCCCCCTACTCCACCTACGCCAGAGGCGTCTTGATATGGATCGCCCCCTCTGTCCCAGTCAAGCTGACCCACACCAAAACGGACAATGAAGGTAGGATGGCCCTGGTTCAGGGCACCATAGAGGGGAGGGACGTCCGCCTGATTTGCACCTATGCCCCGAATCATGATGCCACTGTTTTCTTTCGCTCGCTGTACGCTCGGCTGACCCCGAGTGATGAATGCATAACGATATGGGGAGGTGACAATAACTGTACCCTGAACCCTTGCATAGACAGGTCGGATGGTAAACACGGGGACCCCTCCCCACCCGCCAAGATATTGAACGCCCTCACGCAGCAATATGCCCTGAAAGACCTGTGGAGAGTGCAAAACCCCGAAACCAGAGGCTACTCCTTTTACTCCCCCCCACATAAGGTCCATACCAGGATAGACTGCCTGTTCATTAGCGAAGAGCATGTGGCGGGATTTGAGGACACGCAGTACCTAGCCAGGGTACTTTCAGACCATTCCCCTTTGATGACCTCGTGGGTGACCACGACGCCCAGGCCCCCCATCCCCACGTGGAAATTGAGAAGCGAAGCGCTGTTGGACAAAGCCTTCAGCGAACAAATCAGGGAGGGTTCCACACATTACTGGCAGACCAACATTGATAGCGTCAGATACTTAGGCACAGCCTGGGAAGCCTACAAGGTGGTAACTAGGGGGGAAATGATAGCCGCGGCTGGAGGGGCCCTAAAATCCGTCACGTCCCTGCTAGCGCACGCTGAGACTGAACTCCAAGATCTCGAAGCCACCCCGTCCCCTGATCCCGCCCACTTGCAAAAGATGATTGATCTTAAACAAACATGCCTAACACACTGGGAGACGCTGGGGAAGTTGAGCTATACTAAATTCACGGAGAGGAATCATGCCCTGGGCGATAAACCCGGGAAGCTTCTTGCATGGCTTTATAAACGAGAAACCCCCAGATACCCCATTTGCTCCATTCGTAATACAGACGGCCTGACCCTCCACACGCAAGTGGGTATCAATGCAGCGTTCAAACAATATTACCAAACCCTTTACTCCGATCCAGCCCCGCCCCCTGACCACGCGATCGAGGACGCCCTAGACGCCATCTGGCTCCCATGCCTGGAGGACCACTTGGCAGATCCCCTCGGAGCCCCCGTCACCCCCGACGAGGTCACAGCCACCATTAGGTCATTGCCCTCGGGTAAAACGCCGGGACCGGACGGTCTCCCGAGCGAATTTTATAAGGCCTATGAGGATATACTGGCCCCCCTGTTGTCCAAAGTATATAACGAGGCGTATGACATAGGCCACCTCCCCGACACCATGATTGAAGCCACCATCATCCCCCTACTTAAGCCCGACAAGGACAGCTCTGACTGCGGCTCATACCGCCCACTATCCATGTTGAATGTAGACAACAAAATCCTCACCGCATTACTGGCCAGAAGGCTTCGTGCAGCCGTCCCATACCTCATACACCAGGATCAGACGGGCTACATGCAGGGTCGCTCTATGTCCGAGAACCTGCGAAGGCTGCACCACGTGATACACAGCACAAACGGCATGCCCGGTAAATATGCAGTTGTGTCCCTCGACGCCTCTAAAGCCTTTGATTCGGTCCGATGGACATGGCTTTATGCCACCTTAGCAAAGATGGGGATCGGAACGGCTTTTTTGAACTGGGTAAAACTCATTTACACCAACCCCACCGCCAGAGTGCGTACCAACAACACTTTTTCTGAAAAATGGAGCCTGGCCAGGGGCACTCGACAAGGGTGCCCCCTATCCCCTCTACTTTACATCTTAGCGATTGAACCAGTGGCAGCATACCTTAGGCAGGAATACGGTGACGGGGGAATAACGATAAATGGTGTGAACCACCTTGTCTCCATGTATGCGGATGACATGCTCCTCTACCTGAGGGATCCCGAACACCTTCTCCCCTACATCCTGGAAACCCTAGACGGGTTCCACAGATGTACAGGGGTCCAGATTAACCACAGCAAGTCTTGCTTATTCCCCCTGGCTGCACTTAGTGGAACCAAGGAAGAACACCTCCCCCCTTTGGCCCTTAAATGGGAACCCACTACGTTCAAATATCCGGGCGTCGTGATCCACCGGGACCCTGAGACCGAACATGTTCTGAACACGGGCAGGGCTAAGGAGGGACTGGCTAAATCAATCGACCTATGGTGCAAACTGCCCCTTTCGATGGCTGGTAGGGCGGGACTCCTTAAAATGGTAGCACTCCCCCGTCTCCTACACTTCTTCACCAACGTCCCCTACAACATCCCCCAGCGTTTTTTCAAAGACCTGGCCATGCTATGTAGGAAACTCTTATGGCGGGAGGGGAGGCACAGAGTTGCCCTAGACATTACTCAAAGACCGTACGAGAGGGGAGGCCTGAACACACCTAACTTTGAGCTCTACTACATAGCGGCCCAGCTTAAGCACGTGATCCAGTGGATGGCTGATGATGCCATGACGGACACACGCCTATTGCAGCCCCCAGACGCACCATGGCTGCTCAGGGACCTCCTCTGGATCGGACCAATGCCCAAAACGCTGGACGCGCACCTCATCCGCCTAGGCACTCAAATTTGGAGTCGGGCCTGCAAGTTGGTCAAGCTGTCCGACCCTTACTCCCCACAGATCCCTATAGCCGCCATCATGTTCACTAGGCCGGAAGACCGGAGGGCGATCCGGAATATATGGGAGCCCTCTGGCGTCGCCACTCTGGGCGATCTGGTGGATGACCAGGGCATCCACACATTTCCCGAGCTGCACGAATTGACTGGGGTCCCACTGGGTCAGTTCCTTCTATACGGGGCGGTGCTGGACAGACTTAGGAGGCGATGGCCGGATGCAGAATCCCAATGCGCCGGACACGAGGCCATAGAGAACCTGATAGGTGTGGCAGAAGGGGGACACGAAACCTCTAGGCTTTATGAGATCCTAATTGACAACACCACACATAGCGAACTCACATGCAAGAGCAAATGGGAGGCCGAGCTGAACACACTATTTGGCGACACGGAGTGGGAAACAATAACACACTATCACAAAAAGGTCTCTAGGAATGCCCGATTTCAACTTATCCAATTTTACATCATCCATAGGGCCTACCTTACCCCAGCTGTCATCTCGAGATTCAATGGCGCTGGTGTGGTGCGGTGCCCCAAGTGCCAAGAACCTGCGGCCTCCCTGACCCACATGTTTTGGGCCTGCCCGAACATACGAACCTTCTGGTCGCAAATTCAGACCAAGGTAGCAGAGGAGGACATAACGCTAGACGTGCAATCCCCCAAGGCATGTCTATTGGGCTCGTACCCACGAGGGAAAAAAAACAAATCTCTCAACAGGCTCAAAGATTTGATGTACATCCTCGCTAAAAGGCGCATCGCAATGGCCTGGAAGTGTCCCAGAGCCCCTAAACTTGTAACATGGTGGGAGGACCTTCGCAGATGGACTGTGGCTGAAACCGGGGCCTGGGAGCTGGCGCAAAGACAGCAAAAAATAAATGACTCGGAGGACCTCCTGCAGTGGATTGCCCTCACGACGGCCCTGTTCAGTCCTAAGGAAGCCAGCACCTCAGGTGAGGACCCGGACAGCCCGGGCTCACCCTAATGCCAGCAGCAGACTGCGTAACCCCGGTCCGGGTTCACTTGGGGAGGGAGGGAATGGGAATTATTGCGGATATTTAATTGATTGTCGTGTTGATGATACTGGTTGTATGTTTCTTGAAAAAAACAATAAAAATATATTTTAAAAAAAAAAAGGGGGTCTTCCACCTGTGACAGGTCCAGGAGCTCCAGGTCCCAAGCCTGAGCCTTATGGCGAGTATCAAAGACCCGAGTCATTTGGGCCACCAGTAGGTCGAAGTCATAAAGGACCAGACTATTTCCTTCCACCAATGGATTGGCCCATTTAACGCTCACCTGGTATCCACGGGGACGTCTCTCAGCCTGTTCTGACCTCTTATCACCTCAAACACTTCCCTGGAGTCTACTCGACTGGAGACTGGGCCTGAAACACAGGATTGGTAGAGTTTAACTCCCTATTGTCTCGGTGTGCTTGAACCCCTTCTTCCCCAGGGTTCAACCGTTCCCTATGATCCACAGCTCACCTTGATTTCTTGGAAAGTGTGCTCTCCATCCTGCTTTCAGCCCAGGAGCGTGTTGATTGATGCAGGCTCGTTGCTGCCTAGTTACTTCACTGGCAAGAGTCCGACAGGTAAGTATAATGAGTCTTTTGAACTGTTCTCTAACTTCGTCCTTTCCTTCCTTAGATGATGGCCGGCGTCCGGGGATGGTGACGTGCTGCTGAGATGAGTAGCGATGAAAGTGAGTGAGAGCGCAATGCAACCCTTTCGTATTTGTATTGAACTGAGTTATTTTTCTGTGTCTTTTAGGTGCCGCAATGTTTTAGCGCGGTATGCAGTGCCTCTAGATGTTTCCACGCTAACCTGGAGTCTCTTTTCCCTCTTGCAGATGGGTGAGAAGTTCCGGAGACAGAATTCCCCCAGAGCGGCTGGGATTCAGGTAAGCGTTTGAAGCTCGTACAGTCTTTAAAAATAAGCGAAGATTTGCTGAATGCTTACTAATGCCTTTTTTTCTGTTCTTTTCCCTTTTCCTTAGGAAGCGGCATGCCGGGATGGGAATGACACCGCCGAAGATGCCCGCAGAACAGAAGGAGCAATGAATAATGGGCAGAAGCGCCGCAAGGTAAGGTTGTTCCTAACCGTGTTCTTGTTCTTGCAGGAGCTGAGCGCAGAAGAAAGATGCAGGCCTACTGGAGACCAATCCGAACACAGTGAGTATCACGCTGCAGGTGAAGAAAACACAAAGCATGTTTCTCAGCCTGGGCGTGGCTTAAATAGTCTCTGGGTATCCCAGGTGTCTCTGGGCTGAACCACACCCAAAAGACTAGACTGCACATGCAGTTCTGGGAACCGAAATATGTGGGGACATCCATCTTGTCCCCATCAATGCACTACAAGTCCAATCCCCGATGTTATCCTATGGGAGTGAGTGAGTCTGGTGCCACAAGCGCCAAGTCTGACTCCAAGTGGGTCTTTGGAGGGATGGAGAGGCCCTTGAGGGCCATGTAGTTGATCGTGGCCTGGCTCCAGCCTGACATCTTGGAGGGCTGGGGACATGAGGGGCATGAATCATGACAGCACTCCCCCCCAAGGCCCCTCTCAAGGTGGCTATTCTGTCTGGTCCTGGTTTGTTTGGATGGTTTTGATGAAATCGTCTAAGCAAGCGAGGTGCATGGATGTACTCACAAGGCTCCCATGTCCTGTCTTGTGGACCATACCCCTTCCAGTCTACTAAGTAGTATAATTGGATCTGATGTACTTTGAATCCAGGATGTTCATGACTTCGAATTCTAGAGCAGCATGTTCTCCAGAAGTTAGATACGAATTGAGTACCTCGGTCTGAGACCAAAACTGAAAGAAACCCATGGAGCCGTACGACGCCTTCAAGAAATACCTTTGCCAGAGTGGAAGCATTTGGGAGCCCCTTAAGAGGAATGAAATGTGCCATTTTTGAAAATAGGTCCACAACCATAAGAATAGTGTTAAACCCTTGACTGGGTGGTAAGTCAGTAATAAAATCGAGGGACAAAGTGTGCCACGGTGCTGGTGGGATTTCCAATGGTTGTAATAGCCCAGCCGGTTTCTGCTTGGATGACTTGTTTTGAGCACACAGTCCACAAGAAAGGATGAATTGGATAATGTCTTTACGCCACGTGGGCCACCAATAATTTTGTTTTACCTTGGCTAGGGTGTTAGCGATTTCGGGGTGGCCCTCGATCAAGGAATCATGATTACCAGACATGACTTGTTCTCATAGTTCTTGGTTTGGTAAGAATAAACGATTCCTGAAGTAGGGCAACTGATCTTTTATCATGAAATGTTCTCCTCGTGCACTCTGCGGTTGTAATTGCTCCGGACTCATCAGGTTTTGGATTTCTTCATGTAATTCTTTCTGAGTTATGGTTGCTGTGATTCCTAGGAGCTTGCCACTCGGGATGATTGCTATTGGGTCATGGGTCTGATACCCTTGCTCTTCCACCCCCATACGGTAAAGGGCATCGGCATTCCCGTTTTTCAGCCCTGGTCTAAATGTAATCATCTAGTCATATTCAGCAAAAAAAAAGAGCCCAACTTAGTTGTCTTGAGGATTGGGCCTTTGCCGTTTTTAGGTACTGGAGGTTCCAGGGGTCAGTTATAACAGTGATTGTTTGTCTGACGCCCAAGAGGTAGTGCCGCCATACCTTAAAGGCTGACTTAATGGCCAGTTGTTCTTTGTCTGTGATAGCGTAATTGAGTTCAGGTGGTGTGAATTTACGTGACCAGAAGGCAACTGGGTGTAACTGGCCCGTTTTGGGGTCCTTTTGTGAGAGGACGGCTCCCATAGCCATGCTTGAGGCATCCGTTTCCACCAGGTATGGGAGATCAGGGCGAGGGTGGCGTGAGATTGGGGCAGATGTGAATCTTGCTTTGAGTTCCTGGAAAGCTTCCTCGGCTTCTATTGTCCACTGGAACTTTTTGTTGCTTTTCCTTAGCAATGACATGATGGGATGCACGATTTGCAAAAATCCTGGGATGAACCAACGATAGAAGTTTGCAAAACACAGCATACTTTGAACCTCCTTGAATGAATTTGGGGATTGCCAATTCAGGATAGCATCTACCTTGCGTACATCAATTCGGATTCCATTCAGGCGGAGAGTAAAGCCCAGGAATTCCACCTCGGAGACGTGGAATGAGCACTTTTCAAGCTTGGCGTAGAGCTGGTGTTGACGGAGTTTCTCCAATACGGATCGGACGTGTTTAATGTGATCCTGCTTTGATGCGGAATATACTAGAATATTGTTGATGTACACTAGAGCACAGACATCAATCAATTCCCGTAGGACATCGTTCATGAGGTATTGAAATGCTGCAGGTGCGTTGCAAAGGCCAAAGGGCATTACTTGATATTCGTACAAGCCGTATTTGGTGCAAAAAGCAGTTTTCCATTCGTTCCTGTTTTAAGCAAACAAGGTGATATGTGTCATGATGCCTGCCTCCAAGGAGACAAACCAGGCCCGGCACCCTCAGAGACAGACACCATGCATTCAAGGGAAGTCCCAGCAGCCCCAGATGGGGGCCCTTTGGACTCAGTCCTGGCGCCGTTGGCGTCAGGCTCATAGGGGACATCAGTCCTGGCGCCATCGGCGCCAGGCTCATACAGAAGTAGGTTGGGAGTAGTGCTTGGTGTAAACTTACCTGTGCAGACCATTCTGCAACTTCCAAGACTGGAAGGAACTATTTTTCTAGGGACTACTTGATCTCTAGGGTGTGACCGGTGGAGGAATACATATTTCTGGGGGAAGAATACATACCTGGAACTACTTGAAAGGCTATTTAAGCCACACCCAAGCAGCAGACCACGCTTCACGTTGTTCTGCACTTAGCAGCTGGACGCACACCGTGCCTGCTCCTGCCTTGGTCCTCCATTACGCCTGCCAGCATCCTGGAAACACCTAAAGAAGAAAAGGGAAGAGAAGAGGTGAAAACAAGAACCTTACCTGATACATCTGCACTCCGGATTCTGCACGCCAACGATCCTGCAAAGAAGGCAAACATTTTAAACGCGCATCGCGTCGCGCGCAGCACGCTGCATTTCACTCACCTGCATGTGGCGTTTTCGAGTCCTGCGACGTCCATCCGGAGCTTCCACCGCCATCCAGCACCTATTGGAAGGAAGGAGAAAGAGAGGTGAGAAGGGAAACACGAATCTAAGTAGAACTTACCTGTGGTTCAATTCCCTCTCCGCCTTCGGGTTTGTGCCATACCTTCGGCATCTCAGCACCCCGGCCCCTAAGGGGAAAAGAAACAGACATTGTATTAGTGAGAGCATGTGAGAACATTAGCAATACTCTCACTCAAGACTTACCCATTTGCAAGAGAGACACAGCAGCTCTTTTTGGGTCGGCGCCTTACCTCCGGCATTGCCGTACCCCGTCCCCTATGGGGAAAAAGACATTGGACATTAAAGGAGATACTTAAAACTGCAAAGGAATCTCTCATCGGAATTCTTACCAGAATTTGGCTCCATCCAAATTGCCTGCAGCCCGGAATCTTCTCCAGCACCTGCGAAAGAAAAGAACAGATGAGTGAATATAAACCCAAACTTGCCATAAACATTTGCGGTACGACGGGAATGAACAAACTAGTTTAAACTCATCAATCCAGTGAAGTAACTGGAATCACAACGCGCCCCTGCATCAGAAGCAGGATGGAGCGCTCGTCATTTTGGTCCCTAAGGTGACTCTTCGCAGGGAATCCCAAAAGGGTTTCACGGAGGTAGAGAAGGGAAGTGGGAGGTCGTAACATCACCCGCAGACTATTAACCCTTCCTTTTCACACACAGTGGGATATTCCTCTGAGCCAGAAAAGCCAGGTTGGGGAATCCAGTCCAGTCCATCTTCCGGGTCTTACGCATCTCTGCAGAAGAGGTCACAGCAGTCCCAGCCACGCCTGCACCTCCGTGGGAGCCAGGTGAGTGTTACAATATGCCCCCCTCAGGTCTAGTTTTGTGTAGATTTGGGCATCTTTGACTTGATCATGCAATTCAGGGATCAGTGGCAGGGGGTAGCGTTTTTTTACGGTAATTTGGTCCAGTGCGCGATAGTCGATGCATGTTCTCAAGTCCCCCTCCTTTTTCGGTACGAAGAATAGAGGACTCGCTGCTGGAGACTTCGAGGGACGGATGAACCTGTTGGCCAGGTATTGGTCAAGATAGGCCTTCAGGTGCTGGTTTTCTGTTTCCGTGAGTGCGTAAATTCACCCACAAGGGATTTGTGCACCGAGTATCAGGTCGATCTGGCAATCGTATATTCTATGCGGTGGCAGTGTATTAGCCTGTTCTTTCTGAAAGACATCTTGAAAATCCTGGTATTCACTTGGTAGGGTAGCGATTTCCACAGTCACAAGCGTGGAGGTTCTGGTGTCTATTGGTTTTTTCTCTTGACGATATCATGTGTGGGCGCAAGTCTCGGGAAAGGCCAATTCTTTTGCTCGCCAATCGATTTGAGGATTGTGAGCTACCAACCATGGCATTCCAGAAATCAACCGGAACTGTAATGCTTTAATGAAGTCGAAAACGAATGATTCTTGGTCTCCATCGTAGGCACAGAAGGGTAAAAGTTGCAGTGCATTGGGATACTGGACCAGAAGCTATTACTGTGCCGTCGACAGTGGTAACAGTGTCAGTGGTTGATTTAGGGCGTAACTGAAGCCCCATCTTTGCCGCAAGATCCTGGTCGATGTAATTCCCAACGGCTCCACTGTCAAAGTACGCTCTTACTGCGTGCATCCGAGATGGTTGTTGGTGATTGATCAAGACCACAGATAGTGCAAAATGGGAGGTCTGAAGTTCACTTTCTTCGCTCGACAAGTGGACCCCTACACTTGCCGGGCTGGGGAGATTTCCGATTCCTTGATGGTATCTTCCTTGTCCGTGGCCCCTACCGTCCTCCTCAGTGGCTTCACAGGGCACTATTTAAGGAAATGACCTGACCTTCCACAGTAAAGACATAACTGCTGCTGTCTCCTTTTATCCCTTTCCACTTTAGTCAAGGGGGATCTGACCCCCCCGATTTGCATTGCTTCTCCTGAACCTTCCGTTGTGCGGGCAATATTGTCCTTTGAACGCACATACATAGGGCGAGGGTCCGTTCTGGTTCGATCTGCTCTTCGGTCCTGCAGCCTACGATCCAGTTGAACAACAAGGTCAATGAATTCTGAGCAGTCTTTTGGGGGGTTCACTACTTGTGCGAGAACATCCTTGAGCTCCCCCCGCAACGCCCGATGAAATAACGTGGTTCTCTTCTCCACTCGCCATTCTGCTTCAACTACGAGTCTATTGAACGTGGCTATGTATGTTAATAGGTCTTGGTTCCCTTGGCATAGGGACAGAAGCTTTTCCATCTCCTGCTGAAAGCCCCTGAAGTCATGCAGCAAAGGATCGTCTTGGGCCACAAAGGGTACAGACCAGTCCGTGGTGCTACCACTCAGGTAGGATAGCACAAAAGCGACCTGAGATTGGTCATTCGGAAAAGCCCCTGGTCTACAAAGGAAGTGCAGGCGGCACTGGTTCATGAAAATTGCAAACCTCTTGGGATCCCCCGTAAATCGTTCGGACGGGGCCAAGGGAACTGCCCAGGAAGTGTTATCTGAACGGGATTGGCTGATGGTGCTGGCATCGAGGGCACGCTTCCCGGTAATGGTGCATGCCCTGCTTGTGACTGGAGAAGTTGCCGGCTTAAATCATCAGTGCGTTCTTTGGCTACTATCAGCTCTCTCCTCAGGGTGTTGGTCTCCTGCCTGGCTGCATGTACTTCGGAACGTAGCTGCCCCAACATGTGGGCTAACTGGTCAGTTTCTGACATTTCCATAATGCCCAGGTAGATTTTGATGTGAGGCTTTGTGTTCTGTAACGCTCACCTGGTATCCACGGGGACGTCACAAAGCCTGTTCTGACCTCTTACGACCTCGAACCCTTCCCTGGAGTCTACTCGACTGGAGACTGGGCCTGAAACACAGGATTGGTAGACTTTAACTCCCTATTGTCTCGGTGTGCTTGAACCCCTTCTTCCCTGGGGTCCACCTCTTCCCTTTGATCCACAGCTCACCTTGTTTTCTTGGAAAGTGTGCTCTCTGTCCTGCTTTCAGCGCAGGGCCTCATTGATTGATGCAGGCTCGTTGCTGCCTAGTTACTTCACTGGCAAGAGTCCGACAGGTAAATATAATGAGTCTTTTGAACTGTTCTCTAACTTCGTTCTTTTCCTTCCTTAGATGATGGCTGGCGTCCGGGGATGGCGACGTGCTGCTGAGATGAGTAGTGCTGAAGGTGATTGAGACCGAGATGCGACCCTTTCGTATTTGTATTGAACTGAGTTCTTTTTCTGTGTCTTTTAAGTGCCGTGACGTTTTCAGCATGGATGACGGTTATGAAGAAGAAATGCGGTAAGCCCGGTATGCGGCGTCTCTAGATGTTTCCACGCTAACCTGTAGTGTCTTTTCCCTCTTGCAGATGGGTGAGAAGTTCCGGAGACAGTGTTCCCCCAGAGCGGCTCGGATTCAGGTAAGTGTTTCAAGCTCGTACAGTCTTTAAAAATAAGTGAAGATTTGCTGAATGCTTACTAATGCTTTTTTTCTGTTCTTTTCCCTTTTCCTTGGAAAGCGGCGTGCCGGGATGGGAATGACACCGCCGAAGATGCCCACAGAACAGAAGGAGCAATGAATGATGGGCAGAAGCACCGCAAGGTAAGGCTGTTCCTATTGGTGTTCTTGTTCTTGCAGGAGCTGAGCGCAGAAGAAAAATGCAGGCCTACTGGAGACCGATCCGAACACGGTGAGTGTCACGCTGCAAGTGTAGAAAACACACATATTTCTCAGCCTGGGCGTGGCTTAAATAGTCTCTGGGTATCCCAGGTGTCTCTGGGCTGAGCCACACCCAAAAGACTAGACTGCACATGCAGTTCTGGGAACTGAAATATGTGGGGGCATCCATCTTGTCCCCATCAATGCTCTACAAGCCCAATCCCCAATGCTATACTATGGGAGAGAGTGAGTCTGGTGCCACAAGCGCCAAGTCTGACTCCAAGTGGGTCTTTGGAGGGATGGAGAGGCCCTTGAGGGCCATGTAGGTGATCGTGGCCTGGCTCCAGCCTGACATCTTGGAGGGCTGGGGATATGAGGGGCACAAATCATGACACCCATGCTGCTGCTATGCCACTGAGGTGAGACAGCATGAATGCTGCTTTGCTAGTCAAATCAGTGAAGAACTGAGGGCGGCATCAAAAATGGAGTTTGCACTGGTTCAAGAACGTGCAGAATTTGTGCGGGTCACCCTGAAACCTATCGGGGGAAGCTAACAGGAATGGTGTGGGCGCATAGACGGTGGCTTGCAGGGCAGCGGTAGCTGAAGCACTAGGTTTCGGGGGTTGGGTCCCCGAATTCGGCATCAGCGGGAAAGACATGGCATTCGCTTTGAATGGCGTCCAACCACTGATATATGGCAGCAGTGGCAGCCGACATGTCGGCCCTTAGGACAATGATAGCCTGGACCAGAGCAGCCACTGGGTTCCCGGCAGAGGCATCTATAGTCTAGGTGGAGGCTTAGCAGTCTGTCAAGATCCGAGGTTAGCATAGACTATGAATACCTCGGTCCCCAAGTACCAGTCAGGAAGAAAATAAGTATACTTGCTGACCGGTTATTGGAGACACAGGTGACTGGAACAAGGGCAACAGGTTCCCAAATGGCTACAAAGGAAAGGCAAGTGATGTATGGGTTAAACAAGTGTGAAATAACAAGCATGAATACCGTGTGGAATTCAGCAACTGAACACCTACCTATATCTTGTGTGGGAGACGGATACCTGGAAGAGTAGGTGAACAGATCTCCCCTCTTGTGGTGCGGAACTTGTCCTTGGATGGTCATGATTAGTCACCAGAAGGGAGGCTGCCACACAAGTGTGGGGGAATTCAACACAGTGAGGTCATGGTTATTACTGTGGCTGGCTAAGAGGCAGGACTTGTTCCAGCAGCAGGTTCACCCCAATGGTTCCTGTGAATGTTCAAATGAAATCTTCTTGAAAGGTTGGAGTCCAAAATGTGAATAAGTGGAGGGGACCGGAAAGAAAAGCAGAGGAAGAGAGAGACAAAATGGGGAACCCGTCCCTCGACTGCACAAAGCTTTCCCTGTATGCACTAACCCGGGAGTGACAGAAAATAAAGAGAACATAAATGCTGAATGTACGTTTTGTGTGCATTTGGCATAGTAGAATATTTTGAATTCCATAATGCCGAACAAGGGTAGCAGGGTTGTGGGTGTGTCCCCCGTTTCCCTAGTTTGGCATTATGGTCTTCGGGGGTTGACGTGGTGTCCCCTGCTTACATTACAAGAAAAGCAGGGGACACATGTCAAAAAAACATGCAACATTTTCGAAATTGCAGTTGTGGGACGCGGCATTTTAGCTGCAGGTTTTTCACATAGATCCCACTAACCCTGCCCCGTTCCTTCTCAAGAGAATCAAAAGCCTTTATATATACATAACCCTCTTGTGAGGTCAGGTCTTTTGTGAATGCATGTACCCTTTGGTTCCTGTTCCCAGGAAAGCTTCTTGTGGAGTGGCTGTCCCTAGGAAAGGGTGTTACCTACCCTGGCAAAGCAACAATGAGAGACAATACCACTATGCTGCTTTCCTGCCAGTAGGACCATGTCCACCCGGTCTGAGAAGAACAAACACAACCCTTCCACAGCCTAACTGGGCCTACAGGCCTGACAAATGTGTAATATCAATTTGATATGGCTTGGAACACTATGAGCGATGCCTGCCACCATACCCTAAACTCAGGTATGTATTATATTTACAGTTTAACTTGTCACCAGCACAACATCCTTATAGTCATTTTTATTTTGAACAGCGGTTCATACTTTAAATGCAACCCCAGTGCATTCCATTAAGAGTGCTTCCAGTTTCCCCTCAGCAGTCCAGGGGCATAGGTCCTCCGCCCCAAAATACAACATCTGCTTAATTACAACAGCTGATTAGTTAGTCCAGTTAATGTGTGATTGTTCCTGTGGACTCAGCCCCACCGCCTTCTTCCTCCGTCCCATAAAGAATGGAGTCTGCAGTCCCCATCCTCTGCACCTACGACCTTAAATATGTGGCACAACAAGCATTGTCTCCAGAAACATGTGGGAAGGGTTAGCCAAACAAAAGTCAGCTAGAAATGGAAACTTAGGTTATAAAGGGAACATAATATTCTTGGGGCAGTGAAAATGTTGCCGCAATCCATATGGGTATCAACTCGATTCCACCTGCATAGAAACCCCCTCTCATTGTTTCACCCACATATCAATGTATTTATTTACTTAAAATACTTTTGACCGGGGGGCGTGGCTAAGCGCCGGAGAAGCTGCTCTGCCTCACAAAATATGAATATTGCATTAGGTCTTTTATTTTATTTTCATAAACTTACCTTTTTATAACGTTCCATCCCCCGTAGTAACTCCGAACGGGTCCACAGGGTTTCAGCGCCGCTGCGGAGTGCTGGAGAGCTTCTTTATCAGCTGCGTCACATCCCAAAGAAAGGCACAGAGATCAAGTTTGAAGCACGCAGCCCCTCATGAGGAGAGGTGCGGCGTGGAGCTTCAAATGACGCGCCGGCTTGGGCCCAGTATCACAGGCTCCTTCAAGTAGATTGTGCCACCCACCTGGTGGACAAAAGGAGAAAAAAAAAGAAATGTAACAACTTTATCAGGAACACTAAGAAGAGAGTGACACAGAAAAAGAATAAAGAAAGAAAAAAAAAGTGAGAGGAGGAGGGGGATGTAAGAAGGGGAGAGAGGAATATGTGGTGAAGGGAAAAGGCAATAATAACCAAAGATTTCAAGTAAAATTGCAACTAAATTCATGTGAAAGGAAATAAAATAAAAAATACAAAACGGTATGATATATACTGTTGAAAACTAAGACCTCTGCACTATATATCGAATACTTCTCGCCTAAATACTCCTCTCCTATAATTATTATAAATAATTGCCATGTTATCTCTCCAACAATCCTTATCTGCTTACTACACAGCTTGGATTATTAACCCCCAACCTCCTCACCTCCACAACTCTACATGGTGGCTCCTCTCCTTATTATACACTGCACTGGAGGATTGCTTCTGGATTCCTTTACGATATCATAAATACCTACAGGATCTCTTCAAACTTTTAAGCTTCCATAGTATACGCCTTATTATTCTATGCCTTTCCATTTTGGTCTCTTTACCTAAAAGTTACACAGTCTGAATAATATGGATGTAATAATTGTATACTATGAGACTTCATAGAAAATATTTATAAAGAGAAATTGCCAAACCCTTCCAAGTCAAGAAGTCACTCTAACATCTTGCAATAAGGTGGTCATATAATTGAATGCAAGCTGAATATTGTTCGACATATACATATCTTCAATTCTTCACTTTTATTAAACGCCCCAATAATAAAGTTCATGCCTACAAACTCCATCTATGGCAGCTAACAAAGCTAATCAAAAAAATGCTTCCTCTGCTAAAGATGCCACCTCCTCTTCAACAAATCGTAAAAGACCAAAAAGTGACTCACCACCTCCACTAGGCATTTCTGATCCTGCCATCGAAGCCATTCTTGTGGACATCAGGGCACTTAAACCTTTCATGGAAACTACTAACACTAAGCTACATCAGTTAGATGAAAGATGGATGGGTGTTAACAATAGAGTGGAGGAAGTAGAGCAAAGAGTAAGTGTTCTTGAAGATATATCCCTTAGAGTTGCACAATTAGAAACATCTATTAAAGACCTCCAAAGGCATAACAAAGACTTGGAAAATCACAGTAGGCACAATAACCAACGCATCTCAGGCTTACCAGAGGGAGCAGAGGGATCTGACCCCATTGTCTTCCTACGAAAATTCTTGCCAGCCATTCTACATTTGCCCTTGGAAACAAAATTTAACATACAAGGGGCTCTTCTCTTCCACATCTCGTCCGCTGCCTAGAACTCTCATATTTTACCTATTGGAATACTCTCAACTACAACTTATTGTTTCAACAGCAAGAGAGCGTAAATCACTCATCTGGCATGGCAGCAAGCTATTTATCTCACAGGATATAGCCAGAAGCACGGCTCAAATAAGAAAAGTTTTCCTATCCTTCCATCCTGCTCTAAAGCAACTAAATATCCGCTATGGATTATACCACCCATGCTCCTTCAAGGTAACAAAATAAGGTTGCAGAGCTGTGTTTGATGATCCAGCCGATTTGAGGTCCTTTATACAATCCATAAAAAGTGACGGCATGGACACCTCCGCTCCTGCAAGTGCCTCAACATCATCTACTACCTGAAATCTTGACTTCATATCTTGTAAATTAGTCTTACTATCTGTTTGTTTAAATTATTATTTACCTAATGCAGTTTTTATACAACTACCTTAATTGATTGGGGCGGGCGTTCTTTGAGTGTCCCTCTTCCACTGATGGTTGTTCTTTTCCTTTTGACGACCCAGTTGGCGTTACCTATCCCCGATATTTCTGTCCTCCTGGTTCCTTCTCCTTTGTCCTGTTTGATCTCTAAAACCTTTTGTATTTCATTGTCTGAGTCCTCTCAATATATGATCAAACCCCTTTCTTCCCTCCCTGATCCTCAATGTTCTTTCCTCCTGTATCACTGTTTGGGTATATATGTTTTAAACTACATTACTAAGGATCCGATTCTATTATCGCACTACAGCCATATGTTGCATGTCTATCATTATGTATCTGACTAAATGATCTTCAAGAGCATAACATGGAACATCAAAGGATGTAAGAATCTCATTAAAAGATGCAAAGTTTTATCTCATTTGAACAAATGTAAGCCAACGGTTGCTTGCTTACAAGAAACTCATTTATCCAACAAAGAATCTATGAAGCTTAAGTCTCTTTGGGTTAAGGAGGTTATTTCCAGTCCTGCTGTATCCAAGAAAAATTGAGTTGCTATATTAATAAGTAAAAAACAACCCTTCAGAATTCTTGACCAAGATGCTGATACAAATGATAGATGGGTGTGGTAAAACTTGTAATTGATTCTACACAAGTATCTATCCTTAACATCTATGGTCCCACACTATCATACCCTTCCTTTTGGATTGCAATCAAACAAATGATACTCAAAAATAATTTCACCAATTTGATTATGTGCGGTGATGTCAATCAGGTCCTTGACCCTTTTTTGGACCAAAAGGCTAGCTGTATGTTCAAATCAAATGAAAATCGTAAGTCCTTTGTTAATTGTATAGCAAAGACGGGATTAATTGACACATGGAGACTATGCCATCCTACACAATTAGACTATACCTTCCATTCACTCCCACACAATACTCTATCACAACTGGACTATATGTTTGCAATCAAAACCCTCTCTGGATCCATTATAGATTCTAAAATCTCTAATATTATCATATCAGATCACACACCTGTTATCACATCCTTTTGCCTCGCAGAAGCGAACAAAACTGCTACTAGATGGAAACTTAATAACTTCCTTCTAAATGATCCACAGCTTAATCAATCTGTTCAAGATTTCATCCAACAATATTGTACTAACAATCAGGACTGTGATACCTTTGTGGTAGACAACTGGGATGCATTCAAAGCTGCTTTAAGAGGCCACATTATGGCCCTCTCCGGTAGAAACAAAAAAACCTAGGAAGAAACACCTTGATGACCTTTACCCAAACTCACCCAACCTGAGCAATGCTACTATTTAGATACTAGCTTGACAAACTTACGACAAATAATAAACATTTGTTTTGAAATTAATAAAGAAATCACAGAACTTGCGGCAGGTACTATACGTAAATACAAAACAAAGATATATCAAACTTCAAATAAAACGGGCAAAATGCTTGCTTCTTACTTAAAAACCAAAAAGGAAAAATTTCATGTTTCCCATATTAAAGATACTACTGCAGAAAGCTCTATTCCCAATGATAATATGGAATCCTTTCTTGAAAGTATCAGTAGTACCTCATACCCTACAATAGACCTTTCTCACCTCGACAATGATATTCCGTTCCACTATCCCTTTCGTTTTTCAAATCTATATATTCCATACTACTAAACTTTTTGTGGGGAGCTAGAAAAAGTAAAAGAATTGCACAAACCAAACTCAAAGCACCTTATGAAATGGGAGGTGTCAGATTTCCTGACTTTAAGCTATATCACTCTGCATTTTCTCATTTCTCATAAAGCAGTCTCGCCAATGGTTCACTGATCCTGAATTCGCCGATACTCCTACATGGTGCACATTAGAAAAACACTTAGTTTACACACACAATATTACTGATTATATATACATATTTAAACATACCTCCAAGGATAGCTTGGACTCTATCAAAGCATCCGTTTCAGCCCTACAAACCTTCCTCTTCCCTCATATCAAAACTCCCAATAAGTACCTTTCCCCTTTACTATTGCACAACAAGAATATAGTAATCAACAACAAGGTCCTTAATCGTAAAGTATGGATAAACAAAGAAATCAGATTCATCCAACACATTATAGATGGGCCTTCCATTCTCTCCTTCCAGAAATTCTCATCCATATTTACCATATCCAAAGCCGATTGTCAGTATTACAATAAATTAATCAACTCCTGTCTTGATGCACTTAATCACTTTTCCTATGAGATTCTTTCTCCAGACGCCCTCAGACTATTACAGCTAACCATGACTGGTGAGGCTAGAGCCTCAAAAATATATAATATGCTCACATCAACATTTAAATGTTTGTTCAATTCGTCTAAAATGGGGATTTGACTTAGGATGTAGGTTTGAAGATCATACCTGGCTCTTCCTGTTTTCCAAAATTAAACACTTATCGGTCTCAGCAAATATTACACAACATTATTTTTTCTTTATTCATTGAGCATTTATTACTCCGTCTAAATTAGCTAAGACTAACCCAAATTATGATGCCAAATGTTGGTTATGTGGACTATCTCCCGCCACATATATGCATATGTTCTTTGAATGTTCTTTTATTTTTAGATTTTGGCAAGACATCTGGAAGTTCATTAAGCTTATCTTTTCTGTGGATGTTCCATTTTCTTTTGTAAATATATTTTTAGGAAGTTTGGCCATAACAACATATATTTCACCAGAATCAACCAGATTATACGATTTATTCATCTGTATAGCCTTCAAATGTATTTCAGCAAAGTGGAAAGACTTTCGATCTCATTCTATCAGAGGATGGTGGAATGCTATTTGTCATACTCATAAAATGGAAATGTGCATGGCTAATAATCAAAATACAATTCCTAAAGACACGGCTAAATGGTACTTCTTCATTCATTAGCTCAACTGTTTTAATGCAACTGCTCATGGTTCCTGAACCTATATACTCATATTTAATTTATTAGCCGGGTGATTATATTTATATTCAAATGCCTGTTTTATATTATTATAGAAATGAAAATTTCAGTTTAATCATATAACTTATGATACCCATCTTCCCCCCTTTCCCTGCTCCCATCTGTTTCTGGGATGTCTCCTGTTTGTCTCCCAGTATGTCTCCCCACATTTCTATTCTTTTCCCCATTAAGTTATTCTTTACTGACTTGTTACAATAATCCATGATCATTTTGTTCATCTTCCAACTTCTATTCTTGTTCAAATGTGTATATTTATTCAATTCAATAAATTAATGTTTTGGGTATAGATCAAGTTTTTGCTTGTTAAGATTTTTTAATTTCTGTTAATCTTTTATTGTTACCAGTTCCGCTCAAAGTCTGTAACTTGCTAACATATGTATTATTATTAGTATCTTAAACAAAAAAAAATGAAATAAAAAAAAATACTTTTGACCGCAATCTGCCTTATGCACTCGAGTGAAACAACCTTCTAAATCAATTTTCGTTCATCATTTTGTATATATTCTTCTTTTCCTTCGATGAGGAAAGGTTTTCATGGGAACTGGGAAAACGCACTGCTCCCCTAAAACACAAACTAATTCAAAAAAACATTTATTCAGTTGCAATGCCATTAGCAATCTGTAGCTCTATTTGCAAATGGTTGGATTTGTCAGTTATCTACTATAACATGATTGACAAATACAAATCTTCTCAATATAGCTTTTCAAAGCATCTGCGGGGTCCATCAAAATACCATCACCTCACTATCATTACAGCAGCATCAATGACAGTAAAATAGAATACTTATAAAAAACAGAAAAAGGAGTATTACACACACACACACACGCACACACACACATGGACACACTGTTTTGGTGAGGTAAGGCTGTTCAGAGATGTTGGGCCTCATTACAACTCAGGCAGTAAGGGGTTTACGGCGGCGTAAACAGCGCCGACCCTTACCGCCTGATTCCGAGGTCCCTTAGCGCCATGGAGGTTTTAACACCTGCTTTTAGCAGGTGTTAAAATCCATGGCGCTAAGGGACCTTGATGTTAATTACGCCACCGTAATTTACGGTGGCGTAATTAACGCCTTCCCCACTCCCATTATGCCCTATGGGGCAAAAATGGGAATGGGGAAGGGTAAATGGGGATTGGGGACTTACCGCCCCGCCAACCTCGGAATGGGGCGGTAAGTCCGCCAACCACCATGGCGTAAACGTAGTTTACGCCTGGGTCGTAATGAGGCCCGTTGTTATCAATTGAACACATTACATAATAGGAAGTACGGAGGGTGCCTGCATGATGTACTACCTACACTTTTATTTTATCCTCATTCAATATAACTTCCAACACCTACAAGCCTTTCCTTACATCTGCTATCTTCCTTACTTCCTGCCACAACTCTAACAATTTGTCAAATCACCTTGGATCAACCTTTGGCAATCTCTGCTGAAACTATATCCATAAGCTTGCCAACCGTCTCTCGTCTGTGTGCCAAAACACATACAATTTTCAAGTTCTTGTCTGCAAGCCAAAATGTATATTCACTGATGCCACAGACACCAATTTCTACACAATTATCTTCCTTTCAGAACAATAGCCTTCTATGCAAAGTCATTCCTTTAGTCTCCCAATGAAAGCACATTCCTCCTGTCTAAAGTTTAAAACAGAGAAACAATAGCGCATTATATATGAAATGTGCATTATTTTACCTAAAATTACAGTTGTAGCTGTAGGTTTATCAAGTTTAAACATAGTCTCATTCTAAAAAACTTGACTAGGAATTAATGGGCACTGATACACAGGTCAGGCTTTGCTCTTATCTAAGAACCAATTTGGGAGTGCCTCACATGGATACAGGACCTAACTAGGGTGACACGGTAGGATAGCTCATGGGAAATGTGCTCGCATTTGAAGAAAGGGTTGGTGCTTTGAAACGTCTGAGTATTAAGCGTGTTACAAATAACCAATTACAATTACATTGAGATGGTTTAGGTACGTTTAGGTACAAATCCTATACGAAAGTCAATGCCACATTCCCAACTTCCATTTACGTCACAATTCAACCCTTGCTAAGATACTATGTAACTCTGGCTGTACCAGGGCCATGATCGTACATCACCAGTAGTCACCACATGGGACAAGTTGTATTTTTGTCAATGTCCATGCCATGTAGGAGTAGGCTGTAATTCACTGCAGTTCAAAACAGCAAACAAACAGAAGAGTATCACAGTTGTTTGGCAGCTTAGACACTTTCCACTCATTTCCCTGAGTCTAAGCTACAGTGGGTTTCAAATGTGTAGTATGCACCTAAGTGGGGATATCCATGGCAGAATGTGCTGTAACATGCACCGGAAATGATTCACGCCCATGCAGTGCCAATACAGATTTTTGCTGGTAGCTCTTTATCATGACAAACTCCACAGGCTCCAGGGAATGGCAATCTTGATTTGGTGTCTCTGGAAGAGACTCCTTCACCTGTTCATGAACAAACGTATGGAAGCTGATAAGTCGCTTTACATAATTGAGCAAATTATCATCTGACAAATGGAGATTAGCCTTGAGAGGTTTGATGGGGAGCTGAGGGAAGTCTCATTGGTCTTGTGTACAACACGTCATGGTGACTCATCCCTGTCCTCCGATTTTGCATGCATAGCGTACTCAGCAAGACCAAAGGGCCTATGGCCATTTCAATTCAGTTTTTTGGAGAAAATTAGATAACTTGATTTTAATCACCCCATAGGGGCATTCCTCTTACCCTCCTGACTGTGGATGCTGTGGACAGTGGAGGTTATGCTCTGCATTGTCAGCAGTGCAAACTCTTTTATTATGTGGTTTGCAATATGAGTGCTGTGATCACTGTTTGACAGGGACTCAAAATCTCACCACAAAATCCTTTGAGGATATTTACAGCAGAAATGGCATCAGCTTGCCTGCACGGGTATGTCTCTACCCATCCAGAGAAGACATCTAATATGGCCAAAACATACTGAAAGTTATTTCCGGGTGGTAATGGAATGAGCTCCACCTGGAGGCTGACAAAATGTCGATAGGATGAAGGGGGTGCTCCTTGCTTGTGTTGGGCCATCCTTCCTGGATTGGTTTGGAGGCAGATAACACACCTTTTGCAATAATCTTGTGCAACAGCTGCAAACCTGGGGGCATACATTTTTTTCACTAATGTGGAAATCGTGCTATTTCCCACATGTGCTTGTCTGTGGTGCAACCTTACACGAAGTGTCATCAGTATCTTGTGAGCTCCTAATCAACTTTATTTATCTCTCCTCAGTGAGTACTCATAACGTTCTCACATTTTGCATGCCCGATAGGCTTCCTCACTTCAGGGAGCATTTTCCTGTAGTGGTGTCAATTCATCAAGGGTCTTAAAGGGAGGTGGTAAAAGGTCCTTCCTCACTGTAAAAATAAATTAATTTTGAAACTCAGTAATGGATGTAAACTTGGCAGAAGAGTCTGTAAAGTCACTTTCGCAATACACTACAAAGGATACCTCATTATGGCTATTTGCTTAGGGCACATACTTTCATCCAAAAATACTTTCACATAATGGTGGTCCTTGATAGGTGACGCCAAGGAGGTATATCAGGTCTGCATTGTTTGAGGCAGAGTCTGATAAATTGCATCGGGGAGCTAAAAGAGAGTTAGTGATGACAACAGGGTCATGGAGGTGCTGTTTCTGCAGTTCACCATGCTGGGGAGTGGGCAGCAGAGATCCTGGATTCAGTACGGGACATCTGGGCAGGATAATGTTGTATGCGTTTAATAATAGAGCCGTATACATGTTAGCCTGGGACACAGACACATGTTGTGTTTTTGTCATTAATAGGAAGTAGACCACAGAGTGAGGAGCAGCAAATTATAAGGGAGACCATAACACAACCTCTGCTTACTGTTGTATGGCTGATGAAGCTGAAGCCTCCAACCGAAAGCAAGGCAGCATACTGGCTGCTACCAGATCTAATTCTTTATTATAATATGCAATAATAGACCTTTGATGGAAACAATGCTTCTGAGTCAGTAACATAATAGCAAATCCATTCCTTTCATGGCAATGCAAAGTAAATATCTTCTTGCGCTCAGGTAGACCCAAGACAGGTGTTTAAAGTAGTTTCCCCTTTATATTTCTGAATGTTTTATGTGCCCATTGGAAGGTTTCTATAGTCTTAACCTTCATATAGTGTTGTAGGGGCTTCATCAATTACGCATAACCCAGAATCCATTGTCTATGGTAGTCAACTATATTAGAATGGTTTTTATTTGTGTGAACCTGGGCAGCTTTGGAAGCTTGTGTACAACCTTTTTTTCTGGAAGAGGCTACAACTCAATGATACATTTCTTACCTGAGTCTGAATATTCAGAGTCCCTCCAGGACGTTCTGGCCTTTCCTTTCTTAGCCTTCGTCTTATCACAAAGGCGATTCTGGAAGAGATAGGCCCTGTTCCTTGCCTGACGCCACAGTGGCCCCCTGTAGATGACCACAGGTAGGACAGGGTGACGGCAAGACAGGACTTGCTCAAAGTCTTGAGAGAAAAGCCCAAAGACACAAAAACCCTCTATCAGATGAATGGGTGAGTACGTGCTTTTCAAATGTTGCAGAGGATGCAGCTTATACTGGATGATGCAGTGAGATCCAATTAATACAATTCACAGAGGGATTCCAAGCAAACAAAGAATCAAGATGTCCAGAGATAGGAGGGGGGTGGGGGCAAGAAGCAGTGCCAGAGTGAGGAAGATTGCAGCAACAGAGAGGGGAAGCTAATGGCAGGGAACCAGGAGAAGGAGAACAGAGGTTGCAGGAGAGATTCGAAAGGCAAATAGGAGAACAACAGGCAACACAGGAAGCAAGAAAAAGGTAGCAGAGCAAGGGTGAACAGGTATAAAAATAGCACTAGCGTCTTACACAAAGGCCGCTGAAGCGAACAGGGTTGCAATGCAATGTGTGCTGAGTGTTCACCGGTAAATGAAGAATGCTGTGAATCAAGCGGCCATCTTGGTTGTACACTGGACAGTTGCAGGAGATTGGATAACAAGGTGACAAAACACTTGTACCACTAGTCATCTGAACGTAATGAAGTGTTCGGCACCCTCTGTGCCAATGATGCCACGGGACCAACGGGTCACTGTTTGAATATTTTTGTAATGTATGCTTTGAAGGGTGTGGCCTTTATTAGTCACCACATTAAGCAGCACTTGTGAGTCCATGTTCATTAGCCTCATATGAAAGGGATGCTAGCAACAAGTCCTCCACGTACTGCGCCAGCACTGACCTACCATGGAACCTAACATCATCAACGCTTTGTGTAACTGCTGGGAAAATTGGGTAGCCCTGGAGAGAAGCAAATGGAAATTGATGCTCTTTAAGGATATGAAAAGAGAATAAAGCAGAGCACAACTACACTAATCTGAACTGGGATGCTGTCAGTGGTATTCATGCTAAGTGACCCAGATGACTGCTACCAGTGCCTAGTCTTTGATAATGTGCAGTAGCACAGTGTGACAAATGTACTCCTGTCCTGCACGAGTACAAGGATGAGAAGAGACTAAAACTCCCACTTAGCCCTCACATTTCAACAAAATCATAAAGTTAAAACAGTCACAATTAAGAGATCAACCTCTTTCACCTTTTGTGCTAATGTGGGCCTAGAGAAGGCTAACTTTCAAGTGGCATGTGATTGTGGTTCAGTAGCAACCCAAACACTGAAGTATAACTGTCCAAAATAAACCAATGTCCAATCTAGGTTCTATAAACACATCATGCACAATAATATCCAACTAGAAAGCACTACAGAAACCTATCACTGTAGGAAGAACACAGAATATGCAAGATAGTAAGATTCAACACTCTGGGTAATGAGACAGAGGGAAAGGCAATACAAACCACAATGTTCTAAAAGGCTATGTACTTGTTTTGCAAACAGGGATTACTGTGACCTAGCAAGGCTCTATGAACCAAGGGGGCAGTTAGTAGTCAATAATACCTTTCTCGGTTCTTGGTGGTCCGCCACCACTGAACCAGACTTCTTGACGCTGTACAAGGAATTTGAAGATTGGGGAGAACAAAAGACAGCACTGCAGGGCCCTGGTAGCTCAGATCTTTTGGATGGTTCTTGAAACATGGCTCCAAGCAGTTCAACAGTGAAAACCCTAGGATCTGGGCTGTCTTGGCACTCAGAGTACGGTGAGTCCCAGTCCAGGTGTTTAAGGGCACGATTAGTCCTTATCTCATGCTCCCAAACACGGAGGAGGCAGGCACACAACTGTGGGGGATCTTGCTCCAGCAGCAGATCTCCCCCAATGTCCCCTAGGCATTGCTATAAGACAGAGCTTGCACCTGCCTTCGAATACCTCGCTTTATCTTACAACTAGAGGAGTTTGGAAAGTATTTCTCTATCAGCAGGGTCCATTAATAGGTTTTAAGTCTGGAGGTGATTCAAAGAAGTGGTGGGAGGCCCCTGTTTTTAAAAGCAACGCTCAGCCCCTCTCTTCCTCCCCAGTGATTGAACTAAAGCTAGCCTGCTTTAGAGGTCCAATCCCTGGGCTTGGAACAAGTGGACCTTTCCTTCTGACATCGCATCTATAGTGATCTGTGATACAGGAAATGGAGGAGACAGGAGGGAAAGCTAGAAGCAGAGAGAAACAAGATGGTGGATCCTTCCTCCTGCTGTAAAGAGCTCCCTCTGTCTAAACTAAATACCCTTCCCTTCCCAATAGAATTAAAGGCCTTTGAATATACTGCACCATTGGTGTCAGGCTACTCCTGTTGTGCATAGGGTGCCTTTTGATTCCTGTTCCCAGAACAGCCTCATGTGGACAGGCTGTCTCTATGGGGAGGGATGTACATGCTTCACAAAAGAATAAAGAGGGGCAATCTCCAATAGTACAATCCTGCCAGCCGTGGCAGGGGAAGCCTGTCTTGGGAGTGTACGCATAATCCTTTCACAACTGAGCTGGACTCACTCAGCTGACACATGTGTGATTTCAAATTGCATTGGCTGCAATAATTATGGGAAAAAACAATGGCATACCTTAAATCACGTATGGCTTATATTTAAAGATGTATATGTCACCCGGATAGTAGACTCATAGTTATAGGGTTTTGGTACAGGGGTGAATATCCTAAACATGGCCCTTGCACTGCAGAGACTTAGCTGTCGCTGCAATTGTCAGATGAGCATGTGTGGCCTCTGCACCTGCTCTGTCACTGGTAGAGCAGGTGCTGCAGAGCAAACTACTAATGCATCAGGTCACAAGTAGACAATATGCTTTTGGCATGGGGCTTATTGTATTGTGTTTGTATCTATTTTATTTATTGAGTGATTTCGGCAAAGCACTTTAACTAAAATAATTACATTGGTGCAATCAAAAATTACAATGCTGCTAATATCAACAATCAGGAACTAAGCAGAGGAAAGAGGAAGAAGAAGGTGGGGTTTTAATTGAGAACAAAAGATGTTCCAAGTAGAAGAAGCATGAGAGAAAGAAGGTAATCGAGAGGAAGCACAAGTTGGCACAGAAAAAGAAAGAAGAACAAGAGATTGAGAATGAAGAGAATGTGGAGGAGAGTAAAAAGAGACAAGAGAACAAAAATAAGAAGTGTGACCAGAAAGAGCTTTGTCAGCAAAGGAAATGAAAGAGAAGATAAAGATCAAAAGAAATATAAAAGAAGCCGGATAAGGTGAAGTGTTAACAGAACAACAAACGGGCAGCTGAAAGAGAAGATGCAAAGCAGAATTAAAAACAGAACGTAGGGGGGTAAGATGATGATTGGGAAGACCTAGTAAAAACAATAGTTAAGAGGAGAGACAACAAGTGAATAGATCACAGGTTTGAAAACCCCAAATGAAAGAAAATTATGAGCATGTTGAAGATTATAAAGATGAAAATTAGCATAGTGAGCACTGTTAGAAATGTGTAGAGAAAAAGAAAGAGAGGGGTCAAAGACAATGCCAAGGCTTCGAGCAGATGCAGAAAAGGAAAGAAAAGATGTAGGAAAAAGAAGACCAGAGTGAGGAGGGATAGTAGAGGGAAAGGAAGAAAGAAAGCCAAGATCCTCATTTTGAAAGGATTGAGATGAAGAAAACGAGAGACCATCCAAGATTTGACAGTGAGTAAACAGGAAGAAACAGTGTTATGAAGAGAAGAGGAAAACGTAGAAAAGGAGAAATAGATTTGTGAATTATCAGCACAGAAATGACAGGAAAGATTAACTGAGCAGACAAAGAAATAGTATATAAGGAGAAAAGAAGAGGACATAGAACAGAACCGTGTGGTACACCAAAAAGAAGTGGATAGAACGAGCAGAACTGACCAGCCCAGGAGACAGAATATGTACAGTCAGAGAGATAAGAATTTAACGATACAAGCACAGACCCAGATAGACCAAGAGTAGAAAGAGAAGAAAATAAAATAGCATGATCAACAGTGTTGGTTGCAGCACAAAGATCAAGAAGAATAAGATTGGACGATTGCTTATTATTCTTAGCAGAAAGTAAAGAATTAGAAACGCTTAGTAAATTAGATTCAGTAGAATGCGCAAGACGAAAACAAGATTTCAAAGGAGGAAGAAGCCAATGAAGAAAGGAAGAAACCTGAGTATACACAACTTGCTCAAGAAGTTTAGATAGAAAAGGAAGAAAGGAAATGGAATGGGAGTTCGATGGAAGAGAAGCATCCAACAAAGGCTTCTTAAGAATAGGAATTATAACAGCATGTTTAAAAGAAGATGGAAGAAAAGCAGATTGATTTGAACAATTCATTTGCACAGTGAGATAAGGTATCAAAAGAGGATAGATGGAAGGAATGAAATCAGAAGGAATAGGATCCAATGGGGATGCCGTAATATGCCTGAGTAAAGATGACATAATCAGAAAGAAGAGAAAAGGAAGAAAGTTAAGGAGAAGTAGCAGAAAATGTAGAAAAAGTAGAAGATGAATGAGAAGAAGAAGATGAACAAAGAGAAGTCACTTTAAAAGTGAGTAAATCAGCAACATCTGTACCTTAAATAGAAGAAGAAAAAGAAGGGTCAGGAGGGCAACGAGAAAGAATAGAACTTAGTAAATGGAAAAGACGTTGAGGATGGTGGGAAAGAGAAAGAGTAAGAGAAGAAAATACTGTTTCTTATGGAAATTGAATCTGATTAGCGGCTTGCCTTTTCAGAGATGGAATTACAAACACCATGATATTAATTAATAAAAATCAAAACTGCCAGGGCGTCTACACTCTTCCCAGATGGCAGATGGTTATTCTTCACACAGTCTGACTTACTTCCCTGAACCTTATAGAGCAGTGACAAGGATACGCCTACAGTATCTCCCCACATTGAAACACACCAGCTATTTGGATCCCCTGCCAATAGAGTCTTTCAATTGGCCTTGACATGGCTTTCTAGTTTGGTAGAAACCCTTTTCAATCCATTGTTACTATCATACTTTGTTTTTTCTTAGGCTTCTGAGTAGGGGGGGGGGAAGCAGATAAGTGTTCAATCAGTGTCCAGTAACATCTAACCCCACCTGGTGATACAATATTTTCTTTACACATTGCCCTCATTACAACACAAAGAGTTCTTGGAGCCCCTCTACTGAGAAAAAATATAGCCAAATAACAAATTATATGGGAAGGTGCCCACTGTAGAGATATATGGCATTGATTTGCGCAAATGCAGATGACAGTGTTTTCAATGGAAGCAACACAATGGGTGTAAATGCTGATGGCAGTGTTTTAAAAACAGCCACTACAAAATGTGTGCAGATGACAAGGTTTTCAATAGCAGTGTTTTAAAATTGCAGTGTTTTAAAAGCACCCACCAAAACATGTGCAGATGCAGCCAGTAAAATGGATGCAGAACCTTTAGCTGATTAGGGATAAAGGTCAGCATTTTTTTTTGTGGGATTGGTCTATATGCAGAAAAGAGATGGGCAGGTGAAATGCCACATGAGGCCTTACATGACAAGTGCATTAAATGTATAGTACACATACAAAATTATGTGCATTCCCATCTGTGAAGAACTGAAGAATTGCATTGGAAAATAACATATAAAACAAACTAACTTCCCCATTAACAAAACCCCAATAACTAATTAGTTCTCCTGATTAACATTGCAATGCAATTTCAGTAAACACGGATGGAAATTCTGTCTTAGTGTGCACCAGAAGAAAAAAAATGAATAGCTGTCTTCTTGTGCGTTCTGAAACCTCTTTTGTTTGCACAGGAAAGAAGTAGATACATGAAGGCTCTCATAAAGTGGTGGACAGTGGAGTCAGACGTCTGGGAGGTGGCAGATACGTCAATGGGGAGGCAGCGCTACTTTTGATTGACAAGGAGTTTGATTAAATAGAGAGTGGAACCGGAAGGCTCGGCATTCTGTTATTGCCTGTGCCACTGCTGAATGCTGGGTTTTTCCTGGTCTGGCACTGCAGTCTGCAGAAGGGGGTTCAGAGAGTTGCGAAACCCTGGCATTGAAGTTCCCTGGGATCCCAAGGCTGATCCCAGGGGCAGTGCGGGGATTGTAATACTCCGGAGCAGATAAACACGGCAGAAATAGATTGTCCAGATGAAGCGCAGAAGTCTCATAATTAATTGTAAGTGAAGTTCAACATGAGGAGCGTGGCTCGAATGCAATTCTTTATCAGTTAGCACATGGGTCTATTTTTGAAACAAAGTGCTTGATGTTTTCTTTTGCATGCGCTAAATGACAAAGGGACCGAATGCCACGTTTCCATGTACTACAATGCTTGTTTTTATTTTCTCTCTTAGGTAAATGCAGCAGTATTAATGTGGGTAAGATTTGGGAATGCATTGTTGTTAATTGAATTAGGTTTTTATTGTAAATCACATGGGGCCTCATTATGAGGAAGGAGGTAGCCATGCTGCTTTTTGCGGCATGGCTACCCCCATTCCGGGTACCGGGTCCGGGTTCCCTGAATGGGGAAATATGAGCCATTCCGACCTTGGAGTGCTGGGTATTTCCCCATTCAGGGAACCCGGACCCGGTCCATCCCAATTCCCATTTGGGCCCCCATAGGGCTCAATGTGAATGGGGGACATGCTAACAACGGACCCGTTAATGACAGGCACATTGTTAGCAGGCTGGACCGCTCGTGGGACCCGCTAAGGACGTCTGTAAAACCAGGCGTCCTTTGTGGGTCCCGCTAGCGGACCTCATAATGAGGCGTTAGGGGGTTAACGGGCCGGCAGCTCTACCGGGCCTGTTAACCCCCTACCACCTTCCGTGTAATGAGGCCCTTGGTGTTTAACAGATTTATAAAAGGTATTAAGATTGCTTTGGTGTAAGGATTTTCTTTGTTTATGTTTCCAAAGCTTTGTATTTCAGTGGGGAAATTAAATAGGAGGCGCTTTGGTGTCTACACCACAGTGGTATGTTTTTGTTTTTTTGCCGCTGGAGGTAAAGTCAGAGAAAAAGGGGAAAATATATGTATACAAGATAGAAAGCTGGTATGTTGTATGAATGTGTTTCACTCTGCATGCTAAAGGGGGGACAAAGCTCTTCAACGGCATAAGCCTCTGGCGTAGATAAACCATTGGCACAATCTATATGCAATAATTTAGATGATTTATGGTCTTACTGGGTTCCCTACTAATGTGCTAAGCCTAGGTGGATGTTTACAGTCAGCCCAAAGTATATCATAGCTATAAAAGGGGGAAGGTTTGTATTATCATATGGGGCAGGATTCTGAATTTGTTCACCACTATTTTACCCCCAAAATGAGGTAATGCCCAAAATACCTCAATACTAAATTACCACCAAATTAGGTAATAGCCCCAAAGACAAAGGGCCTCATTACACGGATGGCGGTAGGGATTTACCGTTACCGGTAATGGAATACCGGTAACGTTAAATCCCCATGCGGATCACGACCCGGCACACCGCTATTAGCGGCATCGCAAATTACGGTGCCACTAATAGCGGGCAGGCCGTGTGCGCGCGACCCTCCATCCCGTAAATTACGCCATGCCGCTATTAGCACAGCATCACAAGGCCAGTGGACATGCTAATAGCGGCATGGTAAATCCACCCAAGCCCCTTACCGCCATGGTGCTAATACTGGCATCGCGGACCACCCGTTAAGAGGAATGAGCAGTGTTCCCACCTGCCACAGGTGGACACAATCAGCACAGGTGGAGGCAATGGAGACTGTGGCAGCTCAAAAGGAGCACACCACACCCCTTCCCACACCCCTTCCCACACAAAGATGGTTCCAATACTGGCAGCAGTACATGGCCTGGGGGACCTCATTGCAGCGCAGCTGCTACTACAACAGGCAGCACAAAGGAGACGCAGGAGGAGGAGGAGGAGGAGGAGGGCAAGACAGGCACAGCAAGCACCACAACGGCACCTATTCATACCACAGAGGCACCCACCAATCCCCAGGATCAGAGCCAGTCCATTCAACCTAACCCCTGAGCAGATACACACCCTGTACCGTCTGGACAGGGTTACCATCACCAGCATCGTGGACATGATCCACGACGACATTGTGAGCCTCATAGACATCAGAACTGCCATCCCCCCGCTACTGAAGGTGGTGAGTGTGCTCCACTTTCTGGCCACAGGCACCTACCAGCATACAGTGGGACACATGCATGGCATCTCACAACCAGTATTCTCACGCACGCTGAACCAGGTACTCGATGCACTCCTGAAGCATGCACCTGAACACATATCCATGCCACGGACTGCCCAGGAGATTGCAAACACAAAAGTTGGCTTCTATTCACTGGCAGGCATCCCAAGTTGCATTGGGGCCATCGACTGTACACATGTGGAATTGGTGGTCCCACATCACAATGAAGTAGTGTACCGAAACAGGAAGCAATTCCACTCTATCAATGTCCAAATGGTATGTGACGCCAACAAGATAATCACACATTGCTGTGCCAGATTTCCAGGATCAACACATGATTCCATGGTCCTGCGGAACTCAACTATCCCACGCTACATGGAGCGACACCCCGGACAACGTTTGTGGCTACTCGGTGAGTAGCAGGGCAAGCACATGGCAACGTGATTGGGGGGGGAGAGAAACATACTGCAACTGGGAGTGATTGGGGGGGGAGAGATACATACTGCAACTGGGAGTGATTGGGGGGGGAGAGATACATACTGCAACTGGGAGTGTTTGGGGGGGGGAGATACATACTGCAACTGGGAGTGATTGGGGGGGAGATAAATACTGCAACTGGGAGTGATTGGGGGGAGATACATACTGCAACTGGGAGTGATTGGGGGGGAGAGATACATACTGCAACTGGGAGTGATTGGGGGGGAGATACATACTGCAACTGGGTGTTGACTGTCGTCCGTAGGAGAAATGGACATACAGATGTACACCAATGTGCATCCAGGAAGGCCACGATGTACTTGAGAAGAACCCACATGCAATTTGAAGCTGCACAACATCGACAACAATGCAGGTTGCAAAATATCACACATCCATCTACATTGAACATCCTACCACGCCACATCTCACACGAATCTGCAACATGGCGTCAAGATAGTAATACACAATCAGCGCAGCACAACATCAATCCAGCAATGCGCACTTGAATGCATGCAAAGGGATCACCCCTAGACATAGCACTGAACCACACACCTATAGCACCACTGAAGTGATGCCTCACAGCATGGCCACATTGGTGTCAGAATGTCAGTACACTTGCAGTGTGGTACCAAATTTGCCTGGGACAGGGACACCTAAGACCTGGCCTCACCCAGGACATGTCAAATACTGTTGGAGGCATTAATGTTGCATTACTACTTGCAGGGTCAACCTCCCCCTTGCACGTTGCTGCCACACAGACCATCTGCATGTATGCTGTCAATTCAGTACTTGAATCACAATGCAATGTCAATTAGTGTGATGTGAACAGGCCGCTCTTGAGGTGAACCGTAACAGGACCCTGTTCATTCCCCCATACAGGTGATGCGGGCTATCCCCTGAAGACCTGGCTCCTCACACCTGTACGGAACCCACAGAACAGGCACGAGGAGGAATACAATCGTGCACATACCCGTACCCGCATCGTGATCGAGCAGACTTTTGGACTTTTGAAGTCACGTTTTAGTTGCATTAGCAGGTCTGGTGGTGCTCTCCTGTATGGACATGAGAAGGTGGCCAAGATCACCATGGCATGTGTCATGCTGCACAATATGTGTATCAGACGGAATGTGCCACTGCCCCCTGACGTTGAAATAGAAGCACCTGATGAGGATGATGATGGTGATGAGGACGGAGGTGAAGGGGATGCAGGTCTTGCAAGAGGGGATGGGCAGGAGGGACGTGCTGTGAGACAGCATCTGATCAACCAAATATTCTGAGGAACATGTTTTCGTACTGTCACATGGTAATGGGGAGTAATGCACTGGTGTATGTTTTCGAGCACACAATGGACCCTGTCCCCAATAAAGTACACACACACAATGAAGTTGTCCAAGCCAGTGTTTAGATCAGAAACCAGTGTATTGAGTAACATTAAGGTGTGAAAGTGCAAGTCCCAAAACATACCACCACCCTTCCCCCCACCCCCACAACAGACCCATAACACCCTTCCCCCCACCCCCACAACAGACCCATAACACCCTTCCCCCCACCCCCACAACAGACCCATAACACCCTTCCCCCCACCCCCACAACAGACCCATAACACCCTTCCCCCCACCCCCACAACAGACCCATAACACCCTTCCCCCCACCCCCACAACAGACCCATAACACCCTTCCCACCCCCCCCCACAACAGTCCCTCATGTGTTTGCCAAGTTTGCCCTGGCCTATGCACACATAGGGATCTCTATCGACCCCCTATTTTCAATAGTCCTCGGGGGGATTCAGAGGGTTGGCAGATGTGCGCCTGGTGGTGCGCGTTGAGCGACGGAGGGGGCTTGTTTGTCTCGACCCAGAAGATGAGGATGGGGCAGACTGGCCTTGTTGGGAAATGTGGCGGTCCATAGTGTCAGCCATGCGTACCAGGATCTCCCTGAGCCTCCCTATCTCATCGCAAAGCCTGTTGGTGTTGGCGTCCATCCGCTCTGTGGAGTGCCTCAACGCCTCCACGATGTTCTCACTGCGATTGGCAGCCTCCTCAACATGCTGGCCAACCAGCACAGACAGCTCTTGTTGGCGCTGCAGGATGATGGTCAATTGGAGGGCTGTGCTGGGTGACTGTGCACTTGAGGCTGTGCCCTCGGATGCATCCACTACAGCAGGTGATGCCAACATGGGGGACATGATTGCAGGGTTGGTGTCCTCAACTGTGGAATCAGACGCAGGGGTCTGGATTGGCACTGGCTCTGGTGATCCAGGGGGGCTTGGGGTGTGCATCTCCATGGCCTGGTCTATGGTGTCCTCCAGATCGGATAGGGGGGCAGTGGCGGCTGCCTCACCAGTGGAGCTTGCCGCAGCTGATGGTGGGCCCTCGGTGGCTGGCATCGGTGCGGGTGGGTTCACCACCGGTGGTGGGACCGCAGTTGGTGGTGCAGCTAGTACTGCCGTGGCAGTGGCACTCCGATGAAGTTTGGCACTCGTCTGGTGCGGCCTGCCCCCCTTGCCCCTTGACGTTGTTGGGGTATCCGCCGGGTCCTGTGCCCTTGGCCTCTTGCATGTAGCTGTTGCCTGTGTTGCATCAGCGGCATCCTCCCCATCTGTATGTGAGCCTGTCAGGGACGAGACGGGGGATGGCATTGGTTGCGTTTCAATATACTTGATGCAGATTACATAAATGATGCAGTTGTGGCAATTGGGACTTAGTGGTTGTGGATGCAGGTGATGTGCCAGTTCAGTGCCTCATCCATGCATGGTTGTGTTTGGGACTTGTCTGTGGTGTTGTGTGCATGTGTGTGTGTGTGGGTCTGACACAGGCATGGTGAGGGATGGATGCATGTGTGGATGTGTGTCCATGCATGAGAGGAGTCTGTGCTCACATATGGGGGGTACAGTACATTCACATCGCATCCTGTCATGTGTACACTCACCTCCATCAGAAGTGGTACCCAGACCGAGCTCCATGCTGCCTACTCCCTCTATTGACTCGACGGCAATCATGTTAGCGCACGTCTCCTCCCATTCCTTCATCCGGATTGGGGATCCATCTCCACCAGCACTGGCAAGGCGGTGGTTCTCAGCCAGGATGCCCCTCACCCGCAGCCTGAGGTCGTCCCACCTCTTCCTGCATTCGCGCACAGTGCGCGTGCTGGTGCCCACTGCACAAACTTTGGCAGCGACCTCCTCCCAGATGGCTTTCTTCCTCAACAGGGTTGGCCGGCGCATGTCATTCGCGAAGACCACCTCAGCATTCTCTGCAAGGGTCTGTGTCAACATCACCAATTCCTCATTGGTGTATTTTTCTTTGCGCTGCCTGTCAGTTGATTTCTTGAGTGCCTTAGGCATGATGCAGGTGTCCACGATTGTTTGGCACGGCTCACGAATCAATACAGGTCCAGGGGGCAGAGGATGGCAATGGATTGTGTTTTTAAAGATGGCCGCCGGGCTCTTTCCCGTTCCGGCGCGATGACGCTATTTCCGGTTCTGCAATTTTACGGTCACCGCTAATGGCGGTCACCACAATTTGCATGTAGCGTGAGGGCGGAGGTGCTATCTGCACTTTCGTCAAAGCCGGTAAGGGACTTTTTTGGGACTTTTGCGGCATGGCGGTAGGGTCATTACCGGCATGGCGCTATGCTCGTGTCCGCGTACTCGTAATGGTACGTAATTAGCGCCCTCTTACGAGGGCGGACACGTTAATAGCGCCATGCCACTAATATGCGGTTTTTAGCGCACAACGTGTAATGAGGCCCAAAATCTCTTACACCACCCACAAGGGCAGTCCAGCACCGAAATGCTAGGCATTTCTCCTCTGAACAGGAGTACCTACAGCAAGCCCAGACACATGTTTCAGCCTAGTCGGGTCTCATCATTTAGGTGAAGTTGTGCCTCTATAAGCACAGTGAGCAAGGGTCCCCATCTGGATTACCTTGGGTAACTTAGGGTGAAATCCAAACTTCCTAGAAATACACAAAAAGGTCTGGGAGCCCCTCTACAGAGAACTAACATGGCCAAATAACCTGTTCTATGGGAAGTTCACCACTCGGGAGGGTCTACAACCATGTTTTAGTGGTATCCGATAATATCATCCGCATTTATATGGTCACCATGAGGTCATGGGGGCAGGGGTGTCTCCCGCTCCCCTTGAAAAAAAAGAAGGTTTTGGGGGATGCAGGGGTGTCCCCCGCATGATCAATGTGATAATGTCTCTGCGTACCACAGGCATTTTTTGGCAACATGTTTGTCAGACGACAATTTTGCTGGGGCATTATGACATGGAATCGGTTTAGCTCTTGTACCTTTCACAGAGGAGAAATATATATTTGCATATCAGTTTTTGTCCCACCCACAAGGGCATTCCAGGACCGAAATGCCAGGCAATTCTCCTCTGAACAAGATTACCAACAGCAACCCCAGATACGTGTTTCGGCCTCGTTGGGCCTCATCAGTGAGGTGAAGCTGTGCCTCTCTAAGCACAGTGAGCAAGGGGTCCATGTTTGAATTACCCAGAGTTCCTAAAAATGCACAAAAAGCTCTAGGAGCCTCTCTACCGAGAACAAAGAGAGGCACAGCTCCACCTCACACGTGTCTGAGTTTGCTATTGGTACTCTTTTTCAAAGGAGGATTGCCTAGCATTTTGGTGCTGGGCTGCTCAAGTGGGCGGGACAAAGACTGATAAGCAAATGGATATTCCTTCTTTGTGAAAGATACAGTGAGCTAAAATGAGGCTGCATACTCTCGAGTGGGTACCATTCCATAGAACACGTAAATAAACCATGTTTGTTCTCGCCGAGGGGTGCCCATACCTCTTTTTCTATGTTTAAGGAACTACGGGTTGGTCACCCTCAGTTACCTAGTGTTATCCAGATGTGGACCCCTTGCTCACTGTGCTAAAAGAGGCACAGCTCCACCTCACTGATGAGGCTCGACTAGGCTGAAACACGTGTCTGGCGTGGCTGTTGGTACTCTTGTTCAAAGGAGTATTGCTTAGCATTGTGGTGCTGCACCGCTCTAGTGGGCAGGACAAAGACTGATATGCATATGGTATTCCTCCTTTGTGAAAGGTACAGTGAGCTAAAATGTGTCTATGGACTCTCAAGTGGGTACCTTCCTATAGAACAGGTCATTAAGCCATGTTCGTTCTCGATGAGGGGCGATATACCTATTTTTCTATGTTGAAGAAACTTAGGGTTGGTCACCCTAAGTTACCTAGGGATATCCAGACGTGGACCCCTTGCTCACTGTGAATCAGGGAGGTACAGCTCCACCTCACTGATGAGGCCTGACTAGGCCGAAACACGTGTCTGTGGTGACTGTTTGTGCTCTTGTTCAAAGGAGGATTGCCTAGAATTTCGGTGCTGGACTGCTAAAGGAGGAGGGACAAAGACCAATATGCAAATGTGTATTCCTGCTTTGCGAAAGTTAGAGTGAGGTAAAATGTGGATGCAGACTCTCGATTGGGCACCTTCCCATAGAACAAGTCATTAAGCCGCGTTCGTTCTCGCAGAGGGGCGCCCTTATCTCTTTTTCCATGTTTTAGGAACTTAGGGTTGGTCACCATAAGTTACCTAGGGTTATCCAGACGTGGACCCCTTTCTCACTGTGCTCAGTGAGGCACAGCTCCACCTCACTGATGAGGCCTGAATAGGCCAAAACATGCGTCTGGGGTTGCTATTGGTACTCTTGTTCAAAGGAGGTTGCCTAGCATTTCGGAGCTGGACTGCTCAAGTGGGCAGGACAAAGACTGATATGGAAATGGATATTCCTCCTTTGTGAAAGGTACAGTGAGCTAAAATGTGGCTGCGGACTCTCAAGTGGGCACCTTCCCATAAAACAGGTAATTAAGTTGTGATCGTTCTCGCAGAGGGAAGTCTGTACCTCTTTTTCTATGCCCTTATTAAAGGTTTGCCGGGATCCCATCTGCATTTTCTGTGGCATACCGGCAAACAGCCCCTACCATTACCGGCACCTGATATCCTGGTATTACCGTGATGTTCTAGGTGCCAGCAACAGTGGTAAATCCCCATTCCATGGAGCCCATTACGGACTCCATGGAGGGGATTGCCTGAATTACCAGCACCAGTAATAGCAGTGCTAGTAATTCCAGCATTTATTTGCCGGTAGCAGCCTGATTTACCTCCAGCTCTTTGCTGCAGTGAAATCAGTGCCTCCACCAGCAAACATGTGTTTTGCTTGTCCAGTAAAATTGCCAGTGCTGCAATTACTGCCAATTTTACAGCAGTTTTTCCATACCGGCAAAACTGTAATGACCCGCATTGCCAGCTTTTACCAAATGAAAGATGATGCAAAATCACCCTTTTTTTCAACCGGTCCTTGGAAATAACGTATCTGCTTTGTGTCTAGTTTAGTTAATTCTTAATATCTAATGTTATTGAATCAATATTGGAAATGTGCTTGTTGTTGCAAATCTAATGTATCCCAGCAAAACAAACAGAAACCCCTTTCACATTAAAATGGTTCTTTACCAATGAAGAAATAGAGGATTTATATCTATTTGGAAAGTGCATGAAGATATTTTGCTGGGTATTTCACCAGGCCATAGATACCTTAGGATATGCAGAATTTGAAAATACATGTTGTGAGATGTATGGCCTAAAATTCCTGGAAATGATATCTAGTGATAAAGGGGAGGAACACCAAAATGGCTTTTCTTTTTGATGTTCCCTTGAGGATTTGATCAAAAACTGCCTCAAATTCTCAAATGCTGAAGGTATAAAAAATACATATGTGGGCCCAATTTCCCAACTAAAGAAGAAATGACATTGCTTTCAATAAATGTAGGAAGAAATAAAATGGAAAGAAGAACTTCATTGTTCTGAAACACTACTTTGAAACAGGCAGGAAATCTGCCCACCATCAGTAGATTTCCTAGGATCTGTAAAATTGGAACACACACAATGTGCTTACTATGCTATTCTAAGATCCCTATATTGATAAATGTGAACTTTGCAGCCAGGGCCACCATCTCTTTCTCGGTGCTTATGCGCCTCTTCCTCGAGTCCCTCTCTCAGCCCCCTTATTCCCCAACAGCCCACACCTTTCCTGCAGGCCCAGCTCCACTTGCTGTGCTCCATTTGTGCCAAGCAGCGACAACAGAAAAAGAAAAGGGAGTTGGTCCATTTTCTATTCATTATACAGCAGCCATACTGGTTTTCTTTTTTTTCACCATGAAATTGAGCATACACAAAATGCACACAGCGTGCCTCCTGTAAAAAAAATCAAATTTAAACTTTTCAAACCCTAGATGAAAACCCAGTGTGTGCTTAGCCATCAGACCTTGCTGGGGGTCATACAGGACTGGTTAACATCTCTGAGCTATCTCTGAGGACCTCAGTTTGCTTGGGCCTACCAAGTTGGCAGGAAGTTACCAGACATGTACGCCTCTGGCACAGGTCTGACTGCTATAAAATAAACATTACATTCTAGGTATAGCTGACTGATAAGGATCATCTCCCAGGACACAGGAAGAAGGAGGCCTCTCATCTACAGGCTCTAGAAACCCCTTCACCACCCCGAAGCTACAGTGAGCTGGGGCTTGCACACCCTGAATTTGCAGCACGCTACCCTACTCGAGTAGCAAGGCTCCTGGGGTGCACTTTTTCTCAGCCTGAAATAGCGCATTCCCATCTTTTGCAAATCGCTTTGATTTTTCATAATAATATATTTGCATGCACTGTGTTTGTGGTGCTATTGCACTTGCAAAGCGTATCTCCCAGAATTACATCCACGATGCCTAAAGATGGCCGCCATGAGAGATTGCAGCCCTTTGTGTTACTCAAGGTAGTTTCAAGCCGCCTGATTGACTGATGGTTTGCACTTTACAGGCAACAGCAGATTGGCCCACAGCCAAAGGACCTCACCTAAAGGCCCTGTATGTACCTGTCCAGGCCTGGTAGGGTTTAGGAGGATCCCCCTGCTCCTCATCAAAACATAATGCTGCCTTTCATGAAAATCCATGAACACAACCCTTCCTGCTCCTCAGGTGAGTGATGGCCGAATGTTTTTACCATTGACTTTCTCATACCACCTACCATCTGTTTTGTTCCTTTCCTTTCTCCCTTCTCCATCCGTCTTGCCAATTGCATTCTGAGTTCTCAATTGCATTTCATTTGGTTGTTATTTGCCATTTTATCTCATTGCTCTGACTCCTGCTTCCACCACAATCCTCCTTACAATGGTGATTGTACATTAATCTTGCATTGTGCTCTTTTTAAAAATCGAATTCCGGTGAGTGTGCATTTATCTTGCATTGTGCTGTGCTTTTTAAAAATCGAATCCAGGTGATTGTGCATTTATCTTGCATTGTGCTCTACTTTTTACAAATAAAATCCAGGTTGATTGTGCTTGCATTTTGCATCCTGTTGTGGAACTACATATGTGATACTTTTTATATGCATTCCCTTGATCCAAACCTATTGCTCTGCTTTTGTGCCCCCTAATATACTAAACAACCTTTGATTACTGGCCAGGACTGTGCAGTGTAGCTCCTACTTTACTTTTCCTTGACTTCCACTCTTTCACCTACCCTTTCCCTCTGTGATGGCACTCACCATCTCTAAGTTCTTCTTTTATTGCTACTCTATTAGCTAGCCCCCCTCTCTCACGATGTCTGGATTGCAAAAGTTAAAAGATGACACCCTGAGGTCAAATCCTGGCCTAGCCATCACAGGCACCTACATCAGTGCAACTTCCAGTGAGGTCTTCATTGATATTCTTCTCTCTGTCCCCTCTCCAGGTCTATGGACTCCTCATCTCATCTCTACTCTCTCTCCTTCCTCTCCCATTAATGGTTGCACCAAGTGTGAAGTCCTCTTGGATGGCTTCTCATCCGCACGCTGCCTCGTTAATATCTACCACACAAGCACTATCCTGGTTCAGGGTCCTCAACTCAAACTCCTTCTCTATGACCGGATCCTGCCCTCCCTCATTAACTTCCTTCTCCTGCCTCTCTCCCTACCACTCTTGCCCCCTCCTTTGACTGGAGTACCATGCCCCTGTACTCCCCCTCAGAAATCCTTCAAAGGCAGAGACCTCCTTCACCTGGCTATTCTTAATGCCCGCTCAGCCAACAAACACTCTGCTGACATATGCCCCCAGCTTTAAGATTCTGACCTCCATATTCTCACCCTCACCGAGACCTGGTTCAATGCCAGCTCAGTCACCTCTTTTGACTCCCTCCTCCTTGACAGCTTCAAGCTCATTTCCTAGTCTAGTCCTCACTGGGCTGGCAGTGGGGTTGCCTTAATCTACCCTGAGTGGGTTCCCTCTTCCATCTTACCTACCCAGGTCTACTCTTCCTTTGCGATCCTAGTATGCAAGTTGGTCATCTCTCCATCCTATACTCTGACCATTGCTACCATTTTCTGGCCCGAGGCGCTACCACCCTGTTCCTCTCTAAATGGGCTAATTTAGGCTCCTCCTTACTTTCAGCCATCTCCAGCCTCCTCCTCTTTGGTAACCTCAACATACAATTGGACTCCCCTGTCTCAGCAACCACTCTTTTCATTGACTGGTGTTCTCTATTAACTGGCCTATTTAGTGACATTATGAATATACCTCAGGGTTAATATTGTGGAAGCAAAAACTATATGTTATGAACATCAGGTTTATATGTAATTTACTATGCAACTGGGTAAACACTATGTTGTATAAAATGTCAAAAGGTAAAAACATATGGTTGTTCTAAAGCTGTACTTTGAGAAGCATGGATGCAGAGGTGCATTTCCACTGAAATTAAACTGTGACCCATGACCTGTTGGTTGAGACTCTAGGAGAAAGATGACTAGTTGTCAATGGGTTGCTGATAACATGTCCTGCAGAAGTGACCTAGGGTCAGGTCTTTCCATAAAATGTGCATTAAGCCTGAAGGAGAGTCCTTGAAGCTTGAGGAGAGCTAAAATCAACATGTGTTAAAAGCCACATTCCCCGCAAGTGTATTGGGAAATCAAAACTTTAATGGCTAGGAAAGTGAGTGAGGGGGGCGGTTAATTAATAGAAGAATACATTTTGTTGTATAAAGAGTGCATCATATATCCCACAAAGCTTGATCCAGACTTAATTGAAGGTGACAGAAAGCTCCTTTGAACCATGCTAAAACGATTGTTATGTGTTAAACATAACATAAGTTATTAAGACAAATTGGATTTGGGCCTTCCCATGCCTCCAAGAGATTTCAAAGTTGGTGTGAGGGTGAAGGACAAAATTAACGTATGTATGATGAAGTGTAATTTTTCACTAGTACGGTCTCTGAGGAAATCAAAGAAAAACAGTAACCCCCTCTCAGGAAGGGCATGCCTATGTAAAATTCGTATGGTCTGATTCGCCGTAAAATATAGAACTCATACATATATATCATCGGGTTATTTGAAAGGACGAGGGAGTTATTACAGTCTGAGATTTTTCAGAACAAAAGATGCAGGAATCCTTGTCAATTTGAAATGATGTATCTATTCCCCTGCCTCAGCCTACGTCATAATATCTCCCAACTTCTGGTCCTATCAGCAGCCAGTGGGCATTTCGCTGGGAAGGGAAGGGAGCATACTAGCAAATCCTGACCACGGGAATCATGGCAAGGTTACTGTGTCACTAGCCATATAAAAGGTCCAGTTTGCATCAGAACTGAGCTTTTTGTGGATTATTTCTAGGAGACAGCTGCTGCTCTACTCTTGTGAGGAACAACTAGCAGAGAGGCCTAAATCCTTGCATTGGAGACAGTGGCTTGGACATAGAGAAGCTAGCTGGGACCCAAACCAGAGGAGCAGAAGGAGTATGGGCGCAGGAGAAAATCCATGACTGAAAGCCCTTGACCATACCTGTGCTGTTCTCAGAGGAGCCCTGTTGTTTCCCTGATCAAAGCCTCCCATGTGAGTAGATATCCCAAAGCCATCTATTGTGTGGGAGCCAACTGCCTTTATACCTTTCCATTAGTGGGTAGAGGGGGGTCAAACTGGGTAGGCATGTGTGGTGCAAAAGGACATTTTTTTTGTCTTCATTTTTCTCTGACCTCAAACTATCAAGTCCTTCCTTTTATTTTCAGGTGTTGAAAAACAATTTTCATTTCAGTTCCTTTTTCACAACCTCCCTTTTAAATAATAAGGCTAAAACCATTTTTCCCACTGAATTCCTTTCCCAAACAGCGTTTTTTAAACAAAAATGTAATCAGCAGCAAAACGATGTTTCCATTGTGTCTTCACTCCGTGCATCTTGCCTTTCAATCAAAGGGGTCAAATTCAATTGAGGCCTGGAGGGTGGGGTTTGCTGGGAGGAAAGTATTGTTTCAAAGTAAGTCATTCCAGTGGACCTTGTATTAGATTGTGAATGCTTTCTGTCGGCCAAATTGAAATTAAATCTATGTTAGTTGTTATTGCATATTTCAAGATTTCACCTGTGTTGTTTTATATAAACTAGTCATAGTTGTGACTTTGGCTGTTGCCACAGCATTGGTAGCTGATGTTAGTCTGTCAAATGTTTATTTATTTTTTATTTATTTTTTATTTTATTTTATTGGTTTATCACAAACCTTTAAAATTTTTACAACAAAACACAACCCATCAAAAGAAAAACAAAACGACAAAAGATTTTTGTCGTTTCCACCCTCCTATAGAAACACCCCTCCCATCTGCTTTATCTTACAGTCTAGTCACTCTTCCTCATTGTTCATCAACCAACGGTAAATTCGGGTGATTTTCGATTATCAACAGAAAACGTGACAATGGCAGTAACAATTTCATGTCCGAGCCTTGGAACATATTGGCCCACCATTCGTCAGCACAAAGGGAGGGGTGATTCAGAAACCAAGATCCCAGGTGGATTGTCCTTTCAGATCGAAGTATCGTGCAAAATAGCACTAAATGCTTAAGGGTTTCCTTATCTTTAGCACATAGTCTGCACATTGGATTTGTGATTTTGTTACATTTCCATGAGCCCAGGCATTCTTTGGTTTTAAATATGTTTAGACACAACATCATAAACACTCTCCGTGCCTAAGGATCTGGAAACAATTCAATGTAACGTTGTGGACAATTAAATGCCCGGACTTCGAGCAGTGCCTCACTCATAATTTTTGCAAAAGCTCGTTGAGTACAAGTTCGGTCCCAATCCGCATGCCAGATTTTGAATTTGGCGGCATTCGGGTTGATATGAAGCATGTCTAAGCTGATTCCATATTCTTTCACTATCCATTTGCATCTCTTAACCCACAATGACACCATACTGTTATTCGTTGGTATTGAACAGTGAAAGATGTCAAATTGTGGTATTTGCTCGTGGTAGCGAGTTTTACGAAACCGGCTAACTAGGGTCCAGCATACCCTAGCATGGAGCGATATGAGCGATAATTCATATCTTACACATGCTGTCAGAATTCCCCTTGGAAGAGCCAGTGCCCTGGACTAGAAACAATTCTGCAGCGATGACCATGTTTCATAAGTACAACCCAAAGCGTTTCAGCACCATATAGCAGGACTGGGACTACTTTTTGCTGATAGCACCATGGTTTACCGCATTCCGTGTAATGAGGCCCTTTGTCTGTACAGTGTTTTGCTAAACATAGAGCAGGATGTTGTTCACTTTCTTTAGCTGGATCCCTACTATGGAAAAACCTCCCCCTTCCTCTGCATCTTGAGCAGGACCTTTGTGAATTCAGAAAGCATCTCAAGACTTTCCTCTTCTCCTCCTCCCTTCTTTTCTACTTTGATATTGCTGCAGCTACTGTGATTGTAGTCTTGGTCCCTCATGCATCCTCTGGGCCCCTGAATGCCAGCACACTCCGATCTGGAGTACTTTCCTCCCATGGCGGCTCCAGGCTTTGTAGCACGTACCTTACCTTGCAATTCATCTGTGTTTCACCCACAAGCAGAGACACCCCAGAACCTATCACACTTCCCACCTCCACGTCCTGAATACTCACAAGGCAAAGTAGGTTCATACTCTTGCCCCCCCCCACTGTATTTACATTTCGTGTATTCTCTGTATTTTTATTTACTTCAATTCCATGTCCCCTCCCTGCTTTGAAACAGTATGTATTTGCTGTACAAAGACCTAACAAGTGATCAATAAATAAATATATATTTTTTTATTGTGCATTTAGTTTATATTCCGTCAAGAACAAACCTTTACACATTTTTACAAAACCAAATTAAATTAAAATGTCACAATACTAGATAAATAAATGAAACCTACACTAGCAGTTCAGCAGAAAACACCTCCATTGAAACAAAAAACAAATATTTCGCATTTTCAGCATCAGGACATTCAAGGGGTCTTTCGTTAACATTCCTTGAATTAAGTGTGTTCGTTTGATAAACACTGAGAGGTATTCAACATTCTAATAAAACATTATCCATTTCAAACCTCCCCCTGCCTATCTCCAGCATGCGAAAAGGTATCATGTTTGAAGTTTCACAATTAAACCGAACATAACATACCTGCAGGGATTTCTACATAAAAAGGAGCGCAACGAAGCAAGGAGCTAAAATGTGTTACAACAAAGGTTATTCTTATTTTTTAACTATCCTCTGGTTTTTCAAAGTGTACTTAAATCATGACACTGCAAGGCACAATGAATGAAATTGTAGCTGTCACCCAAATTCGCACTTCAGTGATTGGCATCTTTTTTAGTGAATTGTGCAGCCTGTATTGTTCACTTTGTGGGTTAAAATGAATGTGTCTTTGGCAATGCATGTACGTTATCCCTGATGCTATTCCTCTGTCCAAATCATGGAGCTTGATGAAAAGATATCATACTCATCAATGAGCAAGCTTCTACTGCCTTTTTTCCTTTGCAACATCAATTGAGTTTTTTGCTAATGCCCGGTGACATGAAATCAGATGCTTGCTTGAAACAATTTTGGGTTATGAGTTTAAGATTAGCTAGGCATTAAAAACAGGTTATCATAAAGTTCATTTCCACAAAAAATAAGTACAATACAACACGTTTAGGAAATCAGCAGCTATAATCACAGTATATCAATGGCGTATTATTATTCTTCCTTCGTGCTTGCAGTGAGCACCACATCACTATGGTATAATGTCACATGTATGTTTGTTCAAGTTTCTTAGGGCACATTTCCACATTCACATCCTTGCAATAAGCTTTGTTTAGGCATTGAGATGGATTAATTGTAAGCAGGGGTCAAGTCTTAAAAAAAAGTGGGGGGACACATTAACATATTAATTGAATGTGGTGCCGCCAGAAATTAGAATATCAAGGTGTCTGCTGAAAAAGGTAGGGACCTCCGAAAGAAATGGGGGGGGGGGCGTCCACCCTCGTGTACCCTCGACTTGAGCCCTGGCTGTAGTGATCAGCAAAGCACTTTACAGAAAACCTTTATTGCAGCATTCTGAAAAAGTGTAGAGGACAAAATGGAATGTTGATCAAATGAGGCAAGAATGCAGGAAATGGAATGAGATGGTAACGTGTGATTACAGGTAATATAATTGAATTTTTTAACGTATTCACGTCGAGACACCCTGAGGTAAAGTGATGTTTTCAAAATCACACAGTATCCTCCTATTGTTGCTTAGGCTTCCGGATGAATACTGTGGTGGCCCGCCACAGGTGACCAGGGCCGGCCACACCAAGTGTTGGGGTCACCCGTCTCACCAATGATGCTGCGGGCACGCAGCAGATAATCAGCATGGGGGGCACCCGGCTTTGTCCGGATCACCGGACAATATACTGTGGTTGGGGGTCACCCCGGATGTGGAAGCCTCGGCTCTAGGGGCACCAGGCCAGGGCTGCAGGACCAGGATGTGGTCACACGGCAAACCAGTAGTATTAAAGGTCACAGACACGAGTGGCCACTTTCTGGGGGTCTGCTGCATTGCTTCTCATGTGACAGAGTCATGACGCTTTTCCTTAAAGGTGCAACAGCCCCTCAATTAAATGAGCCATACACCACATCCCTCAAACACAGGACACATAAAACAATGACCCTATCCAGAGTCTACTACTGTGGTGTAATACAGTCTGCGCACCACCCTTCAACTACCCAATCACTACAAGCAGTGGTGCATTTCAGTCAGCACACCACTCCGATGAACTGTTCAATCAATGCAAAGTACTGCGCATCACAGTCCAAACACACACCGTGTCCCCGGTAGCCGGCGTTGTGGAATCAGAAAATGCCTGGATGAAACTGCCCCGTGTGCTGCTGCAAGACAGGAAGAACACATTCTCCACATCTTCCTCCTCTGCATATTCATACAGTTCCTTTCTGTGCTCCTGTGCCACCTGGACCACCGCCACCCTGGGGGGCTTCCTCCCTGCGACCTCCTTTGACCTACTTCCTGTTGATGTGGTGTATGGCTCAGGAGGAGATGCGCGAGGCAAGAAGAAAGGGAGAGCCTCAGGGAATTTCATGGCAAGCTTCATGGCATCACGCTGTCCTATCCCCTTGGCAACTTTGAGGATGATGAGATCAGTGCTCAGATAATCTACGGTTATAGTTCGGCAAAGTTGCGAAAACAATTATCGGGAACCAGGGCTGTGCCTTGACCGAATCCTAGAGCTGGGCTGCGCCCAGGAGATGGCAGAGGTGCGTGCCTCTGCTATAGACCTCTCCAGGCAACAGCTCAAACTGGAAGCCCCCATGCAACAGGTAAAGTTGGAAGAAGTGTCAGCTGTCAGCAAATGGCAAGGAGGTAGGCCAACGAGAAGAGGGGATTAGCCACGGAGGGAGCCAGGTGTCACAATATGCCATCAGTGTGGATGGGAACTTGCACACGCGCAGGACTGTTCGGCCAAATGACACACGTGTGGGCAATGCAGCACAAATTGATAATTACACACGAGTGTGCCCAGCACCAAAAACAGCCAGCAGTCCTGCGCGTGTGCAAGTTCCCATCCACACTGATGGCATATTGTGAAACCTGGCTCCCTCCGTGGCCAATCCCCTCTTCTCGTTGGCCTACCTCCTTGCCATTTGCTGACAGCTGACACTTCTTCCAACTTTACCTGTTGCATGGGGGCTTCCAGTTTGAGCTGTTGTCTGGAGAGGTCTATAGCAGAGGCACGCACCTCTGCCATCTCCTGGGCGCAGCCCAGTTCTAGGATTCGGTCAAGGCCCAGCCCTGGTGACCAGGGCCGGCCACACCAAGTGTCGGGGTCACCCGTCTCACCAATGATGCTGCGGGCACGCAGCAGATAATCAGCATGGGGGCACCCGGCTTTGTCCGGATCACCGGACAATATAATGTGGTATATCTCCTCCTGAACCGTTCATAATCCCGGTTGACCATGGGCATGAAGTACTCGTTCAGGGCTGCAATGGCTGTGCCATCTGTCTGATTTATGGGCCAGCAGAGTACAGAAGCGTTGGGCATTTAGCTCTGTCCTTGATCTCCACCGCCTCAAAATACAGTTCTATGTTTTCCATCCACGCCGTCCACCTGGATTCTAGACTGTCTGGAGCCCCCACCACATCGAATGAATAAAACGGTGCCAGCTGCACATTCTGGTGGTAAGCCCCTTCATTGTCTTCATCCGCCATATGGTTACGGGGCATGCCGTAGCCTGCGCTCACTGACGCTGAGCCCCTGGCTTAACTGACCAATCTGGAAGTCACTGAGGGCGCACAAGCACTCCTTATGGAGCCGCTACCCGTCCAGGGATGACTGGATACTCTTGATGAAGGTAAAACAAACACTGTGAGGGTTCCACTGAGGGGTCTTCAGGGCAGACTGGTGGGTTGAACAGCACTTTTATGTTCCTGAACATTGAGTTTTCATGACGATGGAGTACCCAGGCCAATTTGTGGGCAGGGCTGCCAGTGCCGCACCACTGCCTGCTTCGCAGGCACAGTGCTGACAGCAAGCTGTGATCTTGATATACCTGCCCCTTTTCCGGAGCAAATTTCCTTTATTCCTTTTTTCTTGTGCTGGGCCGGGTCCTGCCGGGCAAGCCCCTCCCCCCCTCTTTTCAGGGTGTTGTGGGCCACAGTGTCCCTTCGTTGCCAACACTCAATTTTGTTTTTCCTCAAATTTTGCCTTTTTATTTTGTTTTCAGAATATTTTTTTTTTCCTCTCGGCAGGCCCAGTGTTCATGGGACACGCCCACCCTTCTTTGCTGCGGCTGAAGTGACTTTGTATAATACCGCTGCAGCCCGTTGTTCATGGGCCATGCCCACTTTCCTTTGTTGCGGATGTAAGAATCACTGCCGCGGGCCCATGTGTCGGATAGCCACACCCTGTTCTGTCTGGGCCTCATGGTCCCTCATTCCGCACCGAAGAGGAAAATCCTCCCTTTTGTTTTCCCATGCTGGTGCAGGCTCACAAGGCCCCGCTGTTCCTCCCTGCGCCCTCAAAGGGGGACTCCAGCAGTCCTCTGCACACCACATCAGCTCTCCTTCTTCCTTCTTCCGCGCCCACCACCTCACATGCGGCCGATGTCGCTTTCAGATGTGCACCACAGGCTTCCAGCAGCCCGCACAATGGAGTATACAGGGCCAAGACCACCCTTGTCGCCAATGAGTTAGCCCGCCACAGGTCACCAGGTTGGGCCACACCAAGTGTCAGGGTCACCCGATTTACCAATGATGCTGCGGGCACGCAGCAAATAATCAGTACGGGGTGCCCTGCTTTGTCTGGATCACCAGACAATATACTTTGGCTGGGGGCACCCCGGATGTGGCAGCCTCTGCTCCGGGGGCACCCATGCCGGGGCTGCAGGACCATGCTGTGGTCACACAGCAAACCAGGAGTAACAAAGTACACCGACACGAGTTTCCAATTCCTGGGGCTCTGCTGCACTGCCTCTCACATACCAGCAGAGCCCCTTTTACTTGAGGAGCATCATGACACAGTCATGCCGCTTTTCCTTAATGGGACAACATGCCCACACTTAAATGGGCCACACACCACAAATACCATCCGCTCTGAAGAGCTTTAATGTTGGATGTTAAGATTTTCCAGTGTAGCATCTGTCAATATATTGAATACGGATGAATGGGTGAGTTGGACCTGTCGGATTTCAAACATATGTCCGGAAAGTTAACGGCAGGTCTCAGAATAGAGGGCTTCAATGGCAGAGCTGCATTCTTATTGGCAACCTGCGTTTTGGTTCCACATTTTCATGGGAAATTGAGATGAAGCCTTATTTTCAGATTTCCTGCCACAATTTGTGGAAACAAATGTGGGAGTCAATTTCTTCAATAAATAAATAAGTGTACACTTGAATGTATGTTGGGTGGGGGGTCATTTTCTTAATGGGATTAGGAACCTACCATATGATCGCCAATGCTGGATTTGCATGGTAGTGTGCCCCTATGACACTTTTGTTTGCATTAGCTGAAATGTATTAGACTTCAATTTTCCTTTTGGATGAAGGTAATCTTGGATATTTAACACTTGGGTAATTACTATGAACTATCAGGCTCCATCCCCGAGGGGGTTAATGGAGCAAGTCCACAGGCACATGTCTAACGGATCCAGCCGAGTTGATCCAGTGCGAAAAATGGACTGCTTGCTAGATGTTGTCCTAAGCATTGAACCAACACTCCTCAGCTGATTCGGCAGACATGGACGGATTTTCCTGAAGGTGATCTCCACCCCTTTGTCTGCTACATAACATCAGATATGCTTCATCTCATTCCTGAGGCAAAGATGAAGGACTATTAGGTTTCTGAATGAAGTTATTGTTCTTGCAAACGTGGGGTGAGAAGCACTGACATTAGGTCTACCTGATTACAAGAAAATGTTAACTTTGTAGTGCCATAAAAATGGGGTGTTTGAGCTTGTATTTTAACACAGAACATCGGTTTCTTCTAAACCCTATTGCATATTACATAAAATACAGTAGATGTTGGTATGCCACCTTGCTTGAGGTCAGTAGCTGAGCACCCATGGCAATGGATCAACCAGAAACTATAGTATTAGCTTTCTCCATTAGAAGTTTCAGTTCCAAATGCATTTGTATCTTTGCTGTTGGACACCAAAATACAACACATCTCTATTTCCCAAGTCAACAAATATGAGATAACTCTTCTAATATCCCTCTAACCAGATGTCCTGTGTTAAATCCTCCCTCCTTGCCCCCTAATCCATTGGATAGGGAGCCACAAGATACAGATGCCTATGGCCCTCATCATGAGTTGGGCAGTATCCCGGCACTAATTGCATTGCGATACCGCCCAACACAATTAACATTACCACAACTCGGTCTGGCGCAATTTTCACCAGAACCCAAGCTGTGGTTGGGGACGGTAAGTCCCCATTCCCATTGGGTCCATTGAGGTGTGCTTTTACCATCCCACAGTAATAGTGCCGGCTGTAATAGCACCGAAAATGGCTTGGAAGCTGATGCAGTCACCTCCCGCTCAGTGCTGGAGGTGAATTCCCTGGAACACGGGATTGGGCAGAGTGGTAAATGTGGGGGTTATAGCATTGCCACCGCATTTTACCCATCTGCCCAACTTGTGATGAGTCCCCATGTCTGTTTGAGATTACCAGCTATCTCTCTACTCCCCAAGGGGTCCTGAGTGAAACTCCCATAGACAACACAGACTTGATTAACTTCAAAGATGGATCATGTTACCAAGATCAAAGAGGTGTTCTGGTGGCAGGGTATGTGTTTTGTGCCTCCTGGGGAAGTGGTAGAAAAAGGAAAGGGAAACTGCCACATTTAACTTCAGCACAGGTAGCATCCACCAGAGCATGCAAACTAGCAGGGCAACAAACAGTGAATATGTGCACTGACACCTGCTATGCTTTTGCAGTGGCACATTATTTCAGCTGTGTGAGCCAAGAGGCTTCCTAACGTCCTCAGGCCCCCCATTAAATAACCACCAGTTTGTCAAAGAGCTATTAGATGCTATAATACTCCTTAAGCAGATTGCCATAATTAAATGTGCTGCCCAGCAGCCATTAGATGTTGAGGTTAGTTGTGGTAATGACTTTGCAGAAACTACTGCCAAACTGGCCACAGTAGCAGACTCTCAAGACACATATATATTGCCCATGAGAGAAACCCAGGAATTGTCTCTCTTCAAATCTTTGCAAGAACTGTCCCTTTAGCATGAAAGCACCCCTCCTATTGAGAAAGACCACTGGGTGCTCAAATATTGCAAGCTTCATAATAATTCTGTCTGGAGAGATGCGCAGGGTCGATTGGTAGCTCAAATATATTATTGTCTCATTTAGTAAGGATATTCAATAGACAGGCTCAAGTGGGATAAAGTGGCATGTTCTGCGATCTTAGTAAGTATTGATATGAGCCTGATTTTGCATCTGGAGCACTGGATGTTTGCAGATGGTGCGTCATTTGTCTTCATAATAATGTTGGCAAGCCTGTCCCAACTGCCTAGAGTGCACACACTCCCCCTTAGAGACCTGTTGTAAATATCCATCCACTGCCGCATTGCAATAACTTTCAGTATGCATTGGTCGTTCTGGATAGATATCTTCTCTAACTGCGTATATGCATACCCATGTCATTAAGCAGATGCTATAACTGTAGCAACATTCTAGAGAAGGAAATTCATACTAAGGTTTTGGGTTCTGTTCACCAGTAACAGTGACCAGGGGAGCCGGTTCACCAACCATCTCATCAAAGACCTCCTTACTGCCCTGAAGGTGCGACATATTCTTCATAACACACATCACACTCAATCTGCAAGAGAGATGGTAAAACAGAACAGCATTATTAAGAATTGGTTATCTAAGCTATGCCCAGAGACAGGGTTGAGGTTGCCAGGACACTCCTCCTTTGGGTTTACTTTCAAACCGTAGTTCACTAAGCTGTAAGACTGCACTAAGTCCCCATAAGATTCTATTTGGGAGACTGGGATCACAAAATTATAAAGCCACAAGCATGTAGATGTCAAATTAGTATCAACTTGGCAGGGCTGGTGTTGATAGTTGTCTGGCCTGGGTGTACCCACAACATCCATGTGGCACACTGCCCATTTAATCACACTAAGGGATGCCCACACCTTCCTCCAGGGTCAATGGCCGCTTCATGAAAGGTTACCTGGCAAGCAGTGTTTTGAAAAAGTCCTGACATAACGAAGTCACACTTAAACCAGTGTGCTGATTACTGCAATCCTTTTCTGGTGAAGACCTGCTCTCTAACCTTGTCTCCAGCTCCGCCTCTGTCCTCGTCCTCCTTGACCTTTTCTCTGTTTTCGACATGCTCAATCTCGCCAACCTGATCAATCGACTCTGTGAGAACCAGATCAGGCCTTGGCATGGCTGACCTCCTTCCTCCTAGATCGACCCTCCCAGGTCCATATTGTGTCCTTTCTCTCCACATGTGGTGTCCCCCAGGGGTCAATCCTCTCACTCTGGCTCTTCAATGTCTATCTGGCTCCTTTGGCCCACTTGATCTCCACCGACTCCTCTAACTTTCAGTGTTATGCGGATGGCACTTAGCTGTTTCAGGCTTCCCTCAGCCTTCTCTCCTCCCTCGCTCATTCCTGACTGTTTATCCGCGATTCAGGATTTCTGTGCCTCCAACAAGCTCTGCCTTAATGCCAGTCAGAGGGAGATGCTTCTCATTGGGACCCCTGCGCTCTGGCCACCCTCCTTGGGCCCTCTACCTTCGCCTTCTTGTGAAGAAAAAAAACTTTGTGTCATCCTTGACTCCACTCTCTCCTTCCCTCTTCACATTACGGACCTTGCCAAAAAGGTCCACTTTCAGCTGCACCGCCTCAGAGGTATTCTACCTTTTTTCACTTTCCCCAAGAAACTCACTGTCTCCAGAGCCCTGGTTCTTTCCAGGCTGGACTACTGCAACAGCCTCATTCTCAATCTGCCTACCTCTACTCTTTGCCCTCTGCAACCGATCCAGAACCAGACTGCAAGACTTATCCTTGGCCTCAAGCCCAGGGACCATATCTCTCCAGCCCTGAAATCTCTCTACTGGCTCCTGACCCTCTGCATCGTCCACAAGGCTTTCTCGGGCCAGGACCGTACTAGATCCAATTGTCTCTACCGAAGTATCTTCCTTCTAGAGCCCTTCGCTCAGCTATCTCCAACTATCTGAGGGTGAGACGCTTCTCTAGACAGATAGTGGGGGGTAGATCTCTCTCCTCTGCAGATGCTTGTCTCTGAAACAGCTTCCCTGTCATTCTCAGACTTGAGCCAGACCACCTGAAGTTCTGGAAGGAGCTCAAGACCTTCCTTTTTGCCTCTGCATTCTCGCTCTCGCTGCCTGTCTAACCAACCTGTCTGCTGAGCGACTGGTTGCTTGGTACCGTCTGAGTTTCACTGGGTACCTGGCTCCTCCATGACCAGTGTTCCTTGCACTACCTCCTGGCCCACTGTGCACTTAGGGGCTGTAACTGTAACCCCTATAGCCCCCCTGCTCCCTTGTACTTATCCAGAGCTGGGAGCACCTTGGCTGCACTTACTCTGAGCCATGCTGCCCTGATCACACTTACCTCTACCCTCTTCCTTGCACTTTTCCCTCCCCCATCCCCCTGCACTCCTCGTTGTTGCACTTGCACATTCCAAATGACACAAGGCCTAGTAGGATCATTGTCTTGTCTTGTCTTCCCTCTGTCTTCCCTCCCTGTCTTGTGGCACCTAGAAATACTTGTGTACAAGTGCGTTAAAACTGCCACATCATATCATATCAGACATGTTTAAGGAGTGCAGTTACAGTAGCCCCACAAGAGGTTTAGGGTAAGAGAGGGGTTCCACCATCTTAGATTCTGCTAGAGCTCCCTAAACGTCTTGCCCCACCACATTTGCTGCAGACAAAGCATCCTGGGTATGACAACAGAATTCAAAGAACATTTGTTACAGCAGCCTGTTTCAGACCTCTAAGAACAGGATTGATTTTGACTAATCCACTCTAACAGATTGCATGTAAAAGCAGGAGGAACACTGCCCTTAGTTCAATCATCTTTGGACATCAAGATAAGATGTTTTCACCCATAACTCTGCTGGATATACAGTCTATTCCAAAGTCCTCTGCCATGCAGGTGAAGACAGAAGTTTCAAAGGAAGAGGACAGCTCTTCTCCCTGCCTACCCAAGGGGCACATTTGGTAACACTGCTTGGAACAAGGCGTATCTGTGGTCTGTGCAATGCAACAAGGATCCTGCTTATCTGGAGGTGACAAATCCTCTGCAGTTGCCAGACAACCCACTTAAATTGCAGAAACAGAGGAGTCACCTTGTATCTGGAGATGCTATATTGGGCCTTCCAGAAGACTACGGGAAGCTCAAAAATCTGTTTACCAGCTCGGGGACATGTCAATCAAACTCAACCTTGTTCAACTCACTTCGATCCAATACAAGAACTGCGGTGCTGATTTTGTCACTATAGAAACTTCAAACAGCTTTCTGCTTCTTCACGGGGGGCAGACTCTGCCAAGTGGAGTACATTGCCACCATGACTTGAACGCTGGCTTGCTGCTGTGGCAACACCTGGCTGCATCCCAAACGCCAACACGACCCAACAGAAGCATCATTGTGCCCTGATTCAAAATCAAAATCCATCCACTGAAAAACATTGACTCACACATTTTGCATTCCAACTTGACCTACCAGAAGGTTTGTTTCTACTAGAACACCTACTGGAATGGTTGTGAGCCACTGACTCGGCCCGTCTCAAGTGCCAACTATATCCAGAGCCCTGTTTCAAAACCAACTCGACACTTACTTGCCACTAGTGAAACAATGCAATTCAACCACCTTAAAACTGGCTGAACAGCAGAAAAGCTCCAGGAAGCCAGACACAAGACTGTTGAGCACCCAAGGCAAACAATCAAACTGTTTGCAGTGGTCCTGTACCCATGCCCTGTCTTAATGGGCCCTTGAAACTTGTAAGGCCCCACTCCTTACCTTTTCAAGACACTTTCAAGTACTTTTTGACATTTGCTGCTCAAATCAATCGCCTGCACCCCTGTCTTCACCCAGTGTGCCCCATTTACACTCAACGTCTGCATACTCTTTGTTTCCTCTATAGGGGTTGGTCTTTAATCTTTTCATTAGTTCTGTGCACTGTTTTTATTAAAGTGCAAATATTTCCAAAACCTTAGTTGGATATACTTTGATTTTGTTAACACCATACTTCTGTTGTTTATGTTCTAACTGTATCAGCTCACAGCTATTCTGTGTATAACCTGCCCTTTGACAATGGTTCCAAAGGAGGCACAGGAGGTATACTTGTCAGTTGGTTCCCGTTTCAATTTTATGATTTGAATTACTGCTGCTTTAGTAGTATTTTGGGGCTAGTAGGCATTTTAGAAACTATTGATCCCTGTACTCCGGTGTAGTAGTCATTTCTTCACAGCAAAGGGTTACTGAAGCTATTATTTAGCCATTATTATGCAAGACTAACTGTGTAATGGGCTCACCTACCCCCAAACTCTTGATTCCTGACTGACTCTGAGCAGTAACAATGGCCTCATTGTATATCTTCTTAAATGTCCTAAGTACAGTAGGGTAAACGACAAATGTATATCATGCAAATTGGTTATCATAGAGGATGACACGGTCAGGAGCGGTGCGGAAACCGTGGGCATGACAAGTGGAATTATTAATTTAGATCTGCCAGGGCTCGGTGTGGGTCTGGTGTAAAAAGAAAGGGCCTAAGCAAAAAATGAAAATGATCCACCAAGCTGTGATGTATGGTAGACAGAAGAACTAATAACTTTTCCTTAAACAGGCGTAGTGTGGCTGATGTATCGTTTTGCATTTCCAAGTGTCCATCAGAAGGGGTATCAATATGATACAAGCTGGAGGTGGGTTGATGCACGGAGATATAGGATCTTACCTCACATATGAAACAAATGGTAATACAAAAAGGGATCAGCAGATTGCTGAGAAAGAAAGAGCTGAACGAAAAAAGCAACAGCAAAAGGTTAATGCAGCATACATGATGAGGTCTTGATAGGTATGAGGGTATCTTCAGTCCAATAGAGGAAAATGACACAGAAAGGCATAAGGATGCTATCACACAAACCACTTCTATTAATTGGGAGGTATTGATACCATGGCATGTTAAACATCTAGTGCAGCTAAAGATAATAGAAATATTTTGAATGAGGAAATTAGAGCTTTACAACTGATAGTGGCATCTGCCATGAGTAGACACCCACCATTAAACAGGATGGAGGTGCTACAGACAACATCAAGTTAGTGGACAAGGTAAATGAAGCAAGCTTTCCCACATCCAACATATGGTTTAATTCGATGAGATATTGGATTTTGTTTTATGTTATGAGAATGAGATTTTTAGAAGAGTGTTCTTTGGTTAAAGTCCCTAAAGAGAGATTTGGTAGGAATTACCATAAGAAAGACAGTAACACTATGCTTGGATTCAAGAAAAGGGATGGAGGCAGAAGGGGGATGTTAGCCAAGAATATAGCACTACAACGTGCTCTATGGGCAGGAGCAATAACTGTGCACACATAATCAATCTTGAAACTAGAAACAAAACGGTAACTGATGAAGCCCAGAAAATTGAACAATATTGGGTGTGGCTCCCCAGTACTTTTCAAGCCCATTTTCTAAAGGGACGGTGATAACATGACCACATTATTTAGTTGGAATATGAGAGGTTCCTCCCACTATATTGCTGAGGGTGGATTAGTGGATTATATTGATCTGTTTAACATATTGTTGCTAGAAGAGACATGGGGCGAAGACAACATGGAATTTGATAGAAGATCTACCATGCAGGCCCAAGCCAACAAAGACCGAAAAGGGTAGGCCTAAAGTTGGTTCATTGTGTTGGCTCCGACACCCCATAGGCCATTAAGAACTGTAAACTCTGGACTGAAAATGTGCTTGCAGTAACAATCTGTTTTGCTCCAGTAGGCAGTCAGGATAGTCATTGTGTATGACCCACCGAACATGAAATTTAACGAGCACAATGGGAATTTGGTTAATAATCTTTTGACTGGAGTGACCAATAGCTCTCTGGTCATACTAGCAGGTGACTTGAATGCAAAAAACCCTGAGACGTTACATTGTTTTAGCAGGGATAGGAGCTCTTCTCACATAGATATAAAATTGTTCAACTCAAAAGGAGTGGCTTGGGCTGAAGCTTTGTATATTAATAAGTAGCTAATGTTGAATGGCCACTGCAGTATCGATGCACACAAAGCCTTTACGGAAGTGAGTGGTAATAACACTTCAACCAACGACTTTATATTTGCTAATCAAGTAGCTTTTTCCATGATAAAGGACGTGGCGGTGATAAATAGAGGAGAGCGACCAACCGACTCTATGGATAATGCTGGAAGCTCAGATGAAGAAGGCAGTTTTTGGCTTGTATGGGGACATGTTTTTTTTACAAACAGGTTCAAATCAAATAGAAAGGAATCAACCTACATTAGCGAGGGTAATACCTGTGGGTGAGAAGGTGTTGAGAGACTTTATTGTGTGTACAGCAAATGGATTTGGCCTATTAGGGCAGAGGAATTACACGTCACAGGGGAAAGATGTAACATTGATTGGCACAGAGGTGGACATTACATTGCCAATCTACAAGAGGCCAAAAGTCAGTTGCGCCATGGTATAAGTAGTGTTAGTGGCCATACTGTTAAGTCTCAGAGAAGTGATAGTTTAGTTGAAAAGATTTCTGTTCTATACATTTTTTTTTCGAATGTGGTAGAGAAATCAAAAAAATGAGTTGACGAACAACAAATGGAAGATATTGGCATATCCGGTGATAAACAATGATTACAGGGGAATGTGGGAAGTGACCAATTGATCCAATGAACAAGCTCTTCTATTGATTAGTGTAGAAAAATGAAAGTGTAGTAGTGCTTGTCTGGGTAGCAATGTCGACGAGGCAGTTGTTTCCACTGGTAATGAAGTTAGTTGGAACTGCACAATTAGGGTGGATTATTTGGAGTGACTAATAAAGAATTTAAAAAGCTTGTGAGCAGCGGGCCAAGATGGGAACTGTAATATCGAAATTAGCAGGATTGGGGTAGTACTTGTATCGTGGAGGGACAGCAAGTGTTTGCAAGATTTTGCAGATACACAAGAACCGTTGTTGGAGTGACCACTGGCAATGTAAAACATACTGGAAAAATTATTTTTGAGAGTTCCTCTCAATGAATTGAGAGCTTGGCTGAAGATAAATAACATTTTGCCCAGTAATCAGACTGGTTTCAAGAGGAAAACAATCAAGGTCCATGATATTTTTGCCCTGGTCTCACGTGTCGCACATGAATGGAAAATAAGGAAATTACCAGTGTACAGGGTATTTGTTGACACCACAACAAGGAACCGATCATGCCAAAAATTGGTGTCGTGGAACATTCCAACTGGTTTATTATCTGTGATTTCACATTTGTATTTGGATACTAGAGTAAGAATATAGATGGATGTGCAATGTCGTGTTTACAGACTGGATACTGATTAGAAGTGGAGTGAAACAAGGTTGCATACTGACGCTCACACTTTTTAATTTGTATTTGGCAGAACAAATTAGTTTTTTCCTAGTTGGGCAAGGTGTCATGTCAAATATCAGTGTCCTAAAATAGGTTGGCTGGGATACGCAGCTGATCTTCTAGTTCATGATTACACACTGGATGGTCTTCCAACCCAGTTGAATGTTTTTAGTATGTATTGTGATGAATCAACACTGATTTCCCCAGAGAACCAGGTGTGGGACCCTTCTCATGTGGCTAGGGAAAGGCAGTCGCTTTCTGATCCCGATCCTGGGGGTGGTGATCCACGGGAGGATCACATGAGGGGGGAAACAGTTCAGGAAGAATGGGATAACCCCTTGTTCAACTTTCCTAGAACTCCTTATCTTCTAATGGCTTATTGCAAAAGAGAGAAGGTGGGAAAAGCAACTTCAAGTCCCATAATTCCCTAAGTACTGGGATGAAGAAGAGTGCTAAAAAGGTTCAATGTTGCAGGAATGGTCAGATCGTTAACTCAGATGACCCACACCTGAGGGAGATAGAGAACATTAAAAGGCCACTTTAGGTGCAGACCATAAAGAAGGAAGAAAAGAGCAGATAGAAGCAGAAGCAGTGTCATTCTTGCAGGCAGCCCAGACAGAAGCTGGAGGAAAGAAGGGATGCCAGGACTGCTGTTTGGCAGATATCAGCTGCCAGTCGTCCGAGGGTCTGTGTCTCCTAACCCCTGAAGTGCGCAGACTGTTCAGCGGGAAGCAGGGCGTGGGAAGCTTTCCTTCCCAAGAGGCTGTCTCAGGTGGCTGCCGTGCACCCGAGGGGCTTGAGGCAGACTCCGGTGGCTGGTGTGCTCCAGAGGGCCTCAGGGGCAAATCCTATTCCAGGTGGCATGGGCAAAGGCGGACTAAAACAAGCAGTTTGCCAGGTCGCGAGGAGCCACAGAAGAAGTCCTGCAGGCAGCAATGTCAGAACTCACGTATCTGGAATCAGGTTGCCTGGATATGAGTACTGGTTGAGAGACTTTGGTTTTTTACTTCCACAATCACAGCTCAAACCCAATAAGGGTCTCCTCAATAGAGGGCGACCTTTCTTTTGAGACACTGTGCTGCCCGTAGGATAAACAGGCAATACCGCAATTCAAATGAAAGAGCAAGGTACTACCAGTACATTCCAAACTGGAAGAAAGAAAAAAAAGAGAAGGGACAGTGTTACCACAGGTTTCTGATATGAGATAAACAATTTGGAACCTATAACAATAAACTAACACTAACCTTTATATTAAGTTATGGAGACTCGATTTTCTGAGAAGAGGGATGAATGGATAATCAAGGACAACTCGAGAATGGTAGAAAGGTAAAGAACCGAGGATAGGTGTTAGTCATTAGTAGGGTCTACCTCTGACAGAATGAGGATGCACTACCGGAATGAGAATGTATTACTCGGTGAATTACTGCATAGCGTCCAAAGTCCATACACTAAGAAAGATGAGTTCTCAATGGTTTAAGAATTGTCCTGCACCCAATCTTAGTTGATATTTCCTTAAGAATCACAGAAAACAAGTAAGGAAATCAAGCAAGGTGCTTTGGTAGGGTATAATAATGCTCAATTGCAGTTTGTGAGACAATCCGTGGTCAGTTACCTTACAAGCAAATAAGTACAAACATATCCGGAAGGCAGTCCATGAAACAAGCCGTGGTTCAGCAGTGGTCGATAAGGAAGCAGATAAGGTAGGTAACCAAGAAGAGTCTGTGAGACAGGCCGTGGTCTAAACAGGTTTGCAGACAAAAATACATGAGAAAAAGGAACTTCAAAGCGAACAGGATGGTAGCTAAGTGCGGACCAACTTTAACCAGAAGCACCTGATGGTTTAGAAGACATTGTTTGCATAGTGATTCGCAGGACACATCAACATGTTCCTACATTGATGCCATAGTGACTTAAACAGCTGAGCGTCGCATTACGCATGCCGTCTATGTCCTTGGCATTGTGAAAGACGCCATGGCAACCACCAGCGATGAAAAAGTCTATGGTAGTTATTATGCGAATGTCTAATGGTGGGTCTGGATTGTTGCGCTAGCCTAAGTAATCATCAGAGAAGTAGTCATATGGAAATTGAAAGAATAAAGAATTGTAATGATTAATTGTGGTCAATTTTTCTTGACAGTCAAACATTTCAGCCCTTCAGCCAACACGTGTTTCAAGGCAGTCATGAGTTCTTGAAAGACATGGATGGTCTGGTTTCAGACTCTATCTCTTAAAACACGTTTTTTGACAAATTGGGCCTCATTACAAGTTTGGCTAGCAATTTATTCCGGCACCCGCAAATGGGCAATTACCGGGTCATTAGGGCCCTGCAGGACCCGGTAATTGGTCATTTGCGGGCACCGGAAAAAAAGGTGCTCCCCATTCTCATTCGGCCCCATGGGGCCGAATGGGAATGGGAGGTCGGATGCACCGCCTTGTTTGTAACAGTGCCGGTGCATCCGACATGCTGTGCTCGTGGGTGCCTTTCTGCCCGCCAGGTCTGACGTGGCGGGCAGAAAGGCACCTGTGCGCACAACTCTTAGTTTGCCGGTCTAGGAACTACGGTACTGGCATGTTTACCGGTACAGTAAATCCCGGACCGGCAAACTTATAATGAGGCACATTGTCTTAGTCAAGGCTGATCAGTGGACATTGAGCCAATACACACAGTTGTATTCACATAGTTAGAAAATTAAACACAAATCATCAATACATACCAATTTCTGGGTTTAGGGAGAGCGGGGACAGAGATGGCGGCAAGTGGACAAGGGGAGTAAAATTAGGTTCATTGATATAGGCAATCACCTTACAATTATTAACATGCTTCATGCAAAACATGTGCAGTTCGGGTAACATGCAATAATAATTTTGGTCTAGTGCCAAAATAGATCACAGAGTGTGCTAAGCATATTGCACGAGGATGTGGATGAAGAAGCAACCAGAAAGTCCCATACGTGGAGATGCCACCAAATAGTGCTTTGTGCATACAGAAAAATTCTAAAATAACTTCCTAATTGGAGTAAAAGAGTCAGTGAGCTAGCATTAAGGCCATATTAGCGTGACTGTGAGTATAAATATGTAACAATAGTATGAGGTTCCCTTGGGTAGTGACAGGGAACTCCTTCGAATAAACCGAAGTCACCAGTGATGAGTTCTTGAAAGACCTGCATAATACACGCAGGGATAAAACAGGGGTAAGAACCAAGAGGTTAACACATCTCTTGTGTGCGAAATACGGGATTCAATAGACACTAACCTGGATGATCTGGTTTCAGACTCTATCCCTTGAAGGTGGTTGATTTCTCAGCTCTGGTGTGGTTCTGTGTTTGAAAATGGGAGCTGTGAACGTATATCTAGATAACCCTAATGTATGAGTAATAATCTTAGGTAGAGCGAGAGATGAGGTTGATTAGTGCTTACCACCCTCTGATGTTAAATCAGTTCAGCAGGAATGTTTAAGTGCGCGGGGGCTGTCTAACAATTATTTGTCCCTGTAATGGGTTAAAAGGATGATTAAGATTTGATGCAAATGCGTGGGTAGCAAATAGTATGTCTACAGATATACGGTTGTGTGCTTGCCAAAGAGATTTCTCTTGGAAGCACATAGAAAGTACGTAAGTGTTACTGTAGAACGCGGAACTAATACATACGTTTTTGGGTTACTCTAGACATGTCCCGTGTGCCAGGCAAGCTTCCATTACGAGCATGCAAGGTTTTTAAAAATAATGCTAACAGTCATGGTACAGATAGAGTTGGATTGCGTGTGCCTGGAAGAGCCCAAGCGTCTGCTAACACAAATTGGCCCTCATTACAAGTCAGGCGTTAAGGGTTTAACGGCGCCGTCGGCGCCGTTAACCCTTAACGCCTGATTCACACTTTAACGCCTGCTTTTTGCAGGCGTTAAAGTCCAAGGCGCTAAGCGACCTTGGTGCTAATTACGGCACCGTAATTTACGGTGCCGTAATTAGCGCCTTCCCCATCCCCATTATGCCCTATTGGGCAAAAATGGGAATGGGGAAGGGCAAATGGTGAATGGGGAATTACTGCCCCACTCACCTTGGAATGGGGCGGTAATTCCGCCATCCACCATGGCGGAATCCGGCATGGACCATGGTGCTAATAGCACCATGGTCCACCGCCTGACTTGTAATGAGGGCCATTGTATGCTGGGGTGGGTGGTCATAATTTCGAAAAAAATGTCGACAGACAAAAATGTCGACAAAAAAATGTCGAAAAAAAAATGTCGACTTTTGTTTTTTTTAATTATATATTTATTTTAGGGGTTCGGGAGTTAAAAAAAAGGGAAAACATTTTTTTAAAAAAAAAAAGGGGATTGGGGGGGAACCCCCATTGAAAAAAAAAGTCGACATTTTTTTTTCGACATTTTTTTTTCGATATTTTGACTTTCGACGTTTTTGTTGTCGAAATTATCACTATAAACCTATGCTGGCAATTTGCTTACCTAGTGGGTAGCAGTGTGTCCATTGGATTCCTTGTCGGCTTCCGCACACAGTCATATGCGCTCTGATACTGGTTAAATGTCATCTTGTTGTCGGGAAACAGATCTTGCAGGATGGTTATTATGGAAATTACGCTTTGAGGACTGTGAATTCGTATACACTGTGGCAGGCGATGGGATCAGAAGCGCACATCTCACCTCATGAGTTCACAATCTGGTGGTGACCCCAGAGCGCTACGCAGCTCACATGTTACAGACAGGTATTAGTCGAGTAAGCAGCATTCCTTTATGAGTGAAGGTAGATGCGAAAGTATTTTTCAATACCGAACTATTGAAAGCAGTGACCGCAGCACTCGCATATGAGTAAAAGTGCTTCTCAAAATATTTTTGAATACAAAACTATTGAACAACAGCAAAAACCTTGTCTAACAAAACCAAATGACTGTCACTTTAAACTTGTGAGTCCATGGAAAACTGGGCAAGCTGATGGGTCAATATTGTAAAGAAATAGCACCCACAAGCATTGCCAAAGCCAAAAACAAAGGCAAATACAATTCTGCATATATTGCCAACAGCAGAAAGGGGCTAATTAAACTTTCATAAGGGGTGAGACTTGGTGCCCATACTTGGTATAATAGATGGTACAAGCTGGCATTAGCTCACATTGTCAAAACCAAGGGAGAAGCAGAATGGGACCCTATGCTTGTCAGTATTTGGTTACTTGTGCAGTGGGGAAACACAAGTGGAAAAAAGGCTGCCCTCTGGAAAAGGATATTCAGAAGGAGAGGAGCATTAATTTCATTATTGAAGAGCACCAATGTGAATCATGTTTTCCCTGAAGAGTTGTTAAAAGTTGTAAAGCTGCTTACTGTTGAATATTTTTAATTGTTTGTGAACCTCATTTCAGTTTATCTTACCCACAACAACACTTGTTGTTGTTAAACACTGTTCGGGCAGGGTAGTATACCTGGATGGTAAACCTTTGGAGGAGTAGAAGTGCTACAAAGTCGGCCTAACAGAGACAATTCATGTTGCTCATATTTCTGAAGAAAGAGCTGTGAAAAGCTGGTGTAAAGAAGTTGTGGCAAATCATCCTGACCAAGACAATCATTTTTGTTATTTATGAAATTAAAAGTTGTCCTTTGTCTAAGGAGGATAAATCAGACAAGGAAAAGAAAAGTATTCTGCTTTTGTTGTTGAATCATTGAAGTATTGAAACCTTCTGTTGACAAAGTGAAGTTTCCAAGAACTGTGGTGGAACTTTCTATGATCACTGAGGGTGCAACAAACTGTATTAGAATCTTGCTGCAAACCAGGATTTCCTTAATTTCTTTTCTTGAACTGTGAAGCAGAAATCTTTGGAAGGGTAATTCAACCAGGTTATAAGAGAATGTTGTTACAATACGAATTTAATCATTATTGTTTTGAACTAACATGCATTTCCTTATTTCTTTGTTGTGTGTATGAGTGTGCGGGACAGATATCATTTATTAGAGTGTTTCCTTTTAGTTTATATTAGGCAGGGAAATCCGTGTTAGGGTAGGAATAGTGAGGCAATGATCCAATGTAAACGTTTATTGAGAGGCCACCCTCAACACAGGGAGTTCCTTCCCTCCTCAATCTTGGTGTCACACAATAAACAATTTAATGTCAGTTCCTTATTCAGCCCTATTTCGTATCCATATAATGCCCCTTGGATCCTTGCCCCTGAGCTACGAATGAGCCAAGAACCATGCAGGTGTACAGGAAATATATTTGCAATGATTTGGATAATAGGTAATAGAAAATTGCACTAAAATGTCACACACCACTTTATTTGTGGCACAACACAATGGGCCTCATTCCGAGTACGGCGCTAACCAATGGCGCTATTAACGCCTTGGTTGACGCCGTACCCGGACCGGCAGCGCCTTGGTGGATGGCGGAATTACCACCCCATTCCAAGGTTGGCGGGGCGGTAATTCCCCAATCCCCATTTACCCTTCCCCATTCCCATTCTTGCCCCATAGGGCATAATGGGAGTGGGGAAGGCGTTAATTACGCCACCGTAAATTACGGTGGCGTAATTAACATCAAGGTCCCTTAGCGCCATGGTTTTTAACACCTGCTAAAAGCAGGTGTTAAAACCTCCATGGCGCAAAGGGAACTCGGAGTATGGCGGTAAGGGATTACCGCCACCGCTCTCGTTAGCGGTGGCCGCTATCCCTTACCGCCATACTCGGAATGAGGCCCAATACATTTTCTCTATATAAATAACTCACAATTATGGTGGGAAAACTCAAATCACAATACATTTCATTTAAAAGACTGTACAATTTTGTTTTTTTCTGCATGCTTAAAAGGCTAGCAGGCAAAAACACAGGTTATTTAGCAGCAGTGGGTTTTTCAGAACCCCCCTACTTTTGTCTGCGTTTAGGAAGTCGGACAGAAAAATTGGGATGATTTAAGAATTTGGTATTTCAAACTGCACTCCACTTCAAGGCAAGTGTTTGGGAAGCTGGATGGTCAAAATTGAGATGACTTGAGAATTTTGGATTTCAGATACCCCCCCCCCACCTCCCTTCGCTATGTTTTGGAAGCTGGGTGGTAAAAAGGGGGATGATTTGAACATGTTGGATTGCAGACCCCCTCCACTTAAAGACCTGTATTGGGGAAGCTGGCAGTTTAAGACTTTTTTAGTTTAAGGACAAAGGCTCACTTCTTCCTAAAAGAAGTTGGGGTTAACAGGCAAAATAGGATTACCCAATTACATTACAATCTATAGTTTTCAGCACGCACTGGAAATTAACTTTGTTATTTTTTAATTGTAACAAAAGTCACAGCGTGGTGTTCCACCAAGGAGAATTCATTAAATTAATATTTTTAGTTAAACAGGATAAGGATCTACACCATTTTTACTGGTAATCCCTTACCACCCTACTACGAGTTCCCTTTGCGGGTCCTCCCTTAACGCCTGGTTTTACCAGGCGTTAAGGACAGGACCCGCAAAGGGACCTTAGAGCTAATAACGGTACCGCAAGTTGCGGTACCGTTATTAGCGCCTTCCCCATTCCCATTGAGCCCTATGGGGGCTCAAATGGGAATGGGGAAGAGCCCTGGGGAATGGGGAAATTACCGCCCCTGCCAACCTTGCAATGGGGCGGTAATAGCTCCATTCACCAGGGCGGAGTTGGTGAGGTTGTGGAGCAAACCTCGTAATGACCCCCTATGTCTTTTCCGTGACATCTTTATATTAGCAGGGGCACATTTTCTCATGACTTGCTTCAAACAGCAAACACCCATGCAAAGTAATTTTCGTTTCAGTGTTTGAAATTCCTGATTTTCATGTTAAAGGGACTTTGCATTTCTTCTGCCACTCTGAATAAAAAATTATGCCATGGTGCCATAGGGGCTTTAGTTTGCAGTAAACATCCAACAGTATTTTGTCTAAGGGAATTTATCTCTGTGCATACAGGACAGGTAGAGATGAAATGTTGAACATCTTTTCTAGCTCCAGGCTATCAAAATTGATGAGTAATGTTCTCAAAAGTGGGGGTGATACCTCTATGACCCACAACTAGTGTATTGTGGTGAAGAGAAAGTAACGCTAAGCGTAAATCCTGTAAGGGTATAAAGAGGCAAGTGTCTTTGATGACTAAACGCCACTTGTCGCAAAAGCCATGATTAGGAGGGTTTTTTGAAAGATCCTGACGTATCCCTTATAATGCTGTCTCTATGCTTAATATAAAGGTGGAGGTTGGCAATATCCATTCTCTTTGTAAGGGAGCTTTCTGTATTGTCTCAAGCGTGATAACATATCCGCCACTAGAATATTTGTTCGAGGAATGTAGGTCAATAGGAAGTGGTTTGGGGGAAAAAATTGGCCCAACGTGCCTGCCTGCTATTTCTGCAATCAAAGTTCTGTAGCATCTGTAAGTTCCTGTGATCAGTTCATGTTTCACTCACTTCTGGGGCTCCAAGTAGAAGATACCCCCACTCGGTACAAGCCAATTTGATCTCAAGCAGTTATGTTTCCAAGATGGAAACGTTTCTTTCAGAGTCTGACAATGTCATGGAAAGAAGCAAACTGAATGTCCTTCTTGGTTCTCTTGATGTTGTTTGAGGACGGCACCGACTGCTTTATCAGAGGCATGGGTTTCTATCAAAAACTGCTTCTGGGTGTCAGGTTGTACAAGGACTGGTGCTTTGGTGAAGGCTCATTTAGGAGTTTGGAATGCTTTCTCAGTCTAACTGCTCCATATGAAAGGCTTATTCTTTTTTAACAAGGAAGTTAAAGGCAGCACTGTTTTAGAGAAGGCTAGCACACACTTTGTATAATGACTCACCAATCCAAGAATCTGTTGCATTTCTTTAACTGATGTGGCATACTTCGAGTTTAGGATGGCGCTTTTTTTCCATGTCCAATAGCAATGCCAATAGTAGATAAGATGTATCACAAATATGGGACTGAAGTCAAATCAAACAAACATTTTTTAGGTTTAGTACTTAAATGGTTAGTTTCCAAGCAATGTAAGACTACTTCTTCTGCATGTTTTTGATGTTCTTCAGTGTTGTTGGAATATATCAAGATGTCATCAAGATAGGCAATTCCTGAATGTTGTAAAATGTCTGATAACAAATGGTAACTTAACCACTGGAACACTGCTGGGGCATTGGAGAGGCCGGATGGCATGACAAAATACTCAAAATGGCCAAACTGCGTCCTAAAAGCAGTTTTAAATTCATCCTGAATTTTAACACACATTAAATGATAAGCCCCTCTAACGTCCAGTTTGTTGAAGATATGGACGCCACAGACAGCCTCCATAATCTCTGGTATCAGTGGTAGAGGGTACTTCCGTGTGCTGTTATTCATTCTGCAGTAATCGTTGCAGGCGTAGAGTTCATCAGTGATGTTTTTTGCCGCAAAGAACAAGGAGGCCCCTACTTGCGAGGTGTATTCTCTGATCAATCCATTGGCTAGGTTTTCCATGAGATAAGCCTTGAGGGCATCTTTTTCAGACAGAGCGAGAATTAACAATCTACTGAAGGGAGGTGTAGTATCAGGAAGAAGTTAGATGGCACAGTCTTCTGTATGAGGAGGTGGTAAGGTCTTCAGTGTATCTTTTTGAAACACCTTTAAAAATGATGAATACTTAAAAGGTACAGCGCACAGTTGTACTACATTAGTTGCAGGTTCCTGGAATGTTTAATTTGTTGTATCCATGGGACATTTCGCTGTTGTAACGCAAGATGTTACGCGATGCTCTGAGCCTAAAAACTAAGTCTGAGCAGCCCAATTTATGTAAGGACTGTGAAAGGTTAACCACTGTAAACCAAGAATAAAAGGATAATGTGTGCTTTTTTATGATATTAAAGGAGACAGTCTCTCAGTGTTGTGCGATCTGCATCTTTAAATCCAGTGTATTCTCGGTTATAGGACAACTATCAAAAGGCCGGCCATCTGCACCTTGCACAGGCAATGCTAACATTTTAGCAGCACACCGAATTCATACACTGGAAGCCCAGGATCGGTCCATGAACATACCCTCAACTCTAGAGTCAATCATGGTGGGTACTGTCCATACCTGTTCTTTGGTATGCCAAAGTGTTATTCGTACCACCAACATAGAAACTCCATTATTAGTTAGTGTAGGAATGTTTGTGGATATTCGCAACAAGAGACAGAAACTGCAGTCCCTACTAGTTCCGGGAGCTGGCATTTTCCTGTTTCCCTGTTTGCTAGAGAGCAGGAGCTTAGTAGATGGGCGGAGGATCCGCAGTCCATACACAAACTTTTGGAGTGCCTGCGTGACCTTTCTTCTGAAGACAAGGGTCCTGTAGCTTCTCCTATTTGCATAGGTTCAGAACGATCTGTAGGAGCTGACGTTGGCATTTCTGAGCTGGTCATAGATGAAAACACAGGTTGAAAGGGGCCTTGTTTTCATGCATTCCATCTTCCTTTCCTGAAGACCGAAGTCAATTTGCAGTAGCAAGGCCACTAACTGTTCAAATGAGGCAGGTTGAGGGGTCCAAGCCACCTCATCTTTCAACTCTTCACTCAGTCCCCGTCGATACAGCGTAAAGCATGCATCTTCAGGCCATGCAGATTCTTTATCGAGCTGTTTAAATCGGATTGTATAAGTCAAAATAGCCATATTACCTTTTTGAAAGTCCAACAGCTGTTCATGTTTGGAATAGGTTAAGTCTAGTCTATTGAAATAGGCTTTGAATGAAGCAATGAACCCATCATAGCTGTTCAAGAGTGGACCGTCCCACACGACTAATGGAGTAGCCCAAGCCAGAGTGTTAGCCATCATATGGGTGATCACGAACCCAATTTTAGATTTTTCAGACTGAAATAAGGCTTGATGAAAAGAAATCACCACAGTGCAGGCGTCCAGGTATTCCATAAGTTTGTTTGCGTCTCTGTAAAAATGTTTCCACTGAGGTGATGCCTGCCAGGGAACCTATAGGTAGAGCATCTTGATTAGTCAGGGCCTGTCTCAGGAAGGCATTCTCATCTTTCAGTGATTTTACCTCCACTGAAATGTTCTCCACAGCGACTATCAGTTCCTGTAACTGAGCCATTTTTTCTCATGTCGGTGTCGCAAACTCTGAGGTTTGCACCTCACCTGAGACTTTTGCTGTTTTTATTCAGGGAAGAGATAGGGCCTATCCTGTCGGGAAGCCACCCTGCCCACTGATTGCACTGGAAGGCAATGAGGGGGTCTCACCTCAGGATGAACCCTGAATTTGGGGAAAATCCCTTGCAGGAGAAAACCCCAATTTGTGATGGTAGGAGAGTTGCCGTTGTCCAGAGCAATGATAATCACAGGAATGGCAGGAAGACACAGAGAAGAAGTCGGGAACAAGAACAGAGCAGGACCCAGCGACAGAAGACAGACAGGAGCCAACAGCAATCAGGAAACAAGAGCCAATAGAGGAAGATCGTAGCCAATTGCAGTTAAGGAACAAGAGCCAGAGTAAGCAAGGGAACAAAGGAAGAACAGAGGATAAAACCACAGAAAGGAATAACTGTCCAAGCAGAGGGAAATAGAGAGAAATGAGCATCTGGAAACAGAGGAGAGCAAGTTGCGATGCACAGCCTTCAAGAAATATCAGTCTCAACTTGTGAAGGAAGCCTAGTAAAAGTTACCAAACCCACCCTAATAATCATAGAAACTTATCATTTAAATCTCTGCAAAATAGAGAACTGTATTACATGACCCGACTGCAGCTTTTTAAACCTTGGATAAATGATAAAATGAAAGCAGTATAACAATGTCAATTTCAAACAATACAAAATAATGTTGGACAATGAACGCCAACAAGAGGAAGACATTGATGCTCAACTAGATAAATACACTCCTGAGGGCAGTCAACTTTCCCTCACAGGAAGCCAACAACCACTTGGAGAAACATTCATTCTAAATTAAGCAGAATAGACATGACTGAGGTAGAAAATACTATGTATCAATATAAACAATCTGAAGAAGACTTGTCAGTGCTCAAATCACAGCTAAATGATGAACAACTCACCATTTATCTAGAAGTCACTGAAGAAATTGAACATGGGTTTAAACATGAAACTAAAACTTGATATGCTATGATATGATATGGCATTTATAACACGCCTATACACAAGTGTTTCAGTCAGTCAGTCAAAATGTTTATTTCGGATTCAAAATCCATAAAACACATAAAACATTACATATCAACATGCACAATTATATGTTAAAACTCTTCCCTTGAGCTTACATATAACACCAAAAAACCACATAATACCTAACAAATACGCGCTAATAATGCAATACAAATAGGAAGTACAGATAAAACAGGTAAAATCTGATTCAATAATTCTTCGATAAACACGCAAAAAAAACACTCATCAACATGTGGCTCCCAATCCCATTACATTCCGGGGTAAAACTCACTGCATTATTCACCTTGTATCCTCAAGATCCCAGTTCTGAAGTACATAGCTCTCTTCAGAAAAGAGAGAAAAGCCCAAGCAACCAGAACAGAGTCAGCGCTCAGAAGAAACATAGTGGCAGCTCCATGGTGACGAATATTAACCTCTCTCAACACTGGTAATAATGTTGCTTTTCGGATCCCCTCATACACAGGGCAAAACAACAACAAATGTGTCTAATCTTCCTTGTTATGCCCACACACTGGGCACCCAGCCGAATCTGGATAGCCCTTTCAATACACTGTATTGTTCCTTAGGCGAAGATAGTCAAACCTTGCCCTTGTGATTAGCCATCAATCTTTTTTACTAGTACCCCAAATTAGGTATTGTTGGATCTCATTTGGCCGGCTAATTAGAGCATGCACTGTATCAGAATTACTCTCATTCACAGCGTGCAGTCGTTTCATAGAAAAAGTTTCTCCCAAAACACATTTGTATCTCCCAGACTCTACATTAGTCAAGAGAGCCACTGGTGGAGAAAGGGTACTTAGGTTTGCTTCTGCCAGTGCATAATCAATATAGTTGAGCCACAGGATTCTTCTCCAGCTGACCCCTGCCATAGCTGACCTTATTATGGTATGGCAGAGTGTGGCACATTCATTCACCCAAATCCGAACCCAAAAGATTATCGGGCCAAAGCCCACTGGTCCTCCAAAAATTCCAGACCTAGTTCCCTGTGAATGGACACGCAGGGGGAGCAGCTCGGGAGCCCCAATAGTCTCCTAAGAAACTGGTTCTCCTTTATTTGTATCTCGTCAGCCCTCTGCAAGCCCCATAGTTGTGCACCATACAGGTTGACCACCTTTGACTGGGCCACATAGATCTTAACCACAGCATCCAGTGGTTGGCCCTCACACCATGGCATAAAACTTGTACCGGCAAACATAAACCTCTGCTCCTGTATGTAAGTGGTGAAGCTGGTTCTGGTAAAACATTCTTAATTAAAATAATCAGCACATTTCTACATAACTTAACATACAACAACCTTTCGGCTGTTGTAACAGCCCCCACAGGTTTAGCTTCATACAACATAGGAGGTGTAACTTTACACCGATTACTACTCCTTCCAGTAGAAAACCAGAACAAATTAGAATACTACAAATTATAAGCAGAAGCTGCTCCTGAAGTATGCAGAATTATCAAACAAATGCAAGTGCTCCTAATAGATGAAGTAAGCATGGTTTCCAAACTCAAATGGGCTTTAATTTGCCTCAGAATTCAAGAAGACCTAAAAACCAACTGGGGGAAAAGTCATTATTGTTTTCAGAGACATCATTCAGTTAACACCAATAGAAGGTCAACCTATTTTCAAACCATTATGACACAAGCAATGCCGCAACACACTGCAGCATTGGAAATGTAAATCTCTGGAAACATTTTCACCTCAGAGAACTAACTCAAAACATGCAAAAGTCTGTAGACCCCACCTATTCTAACATTTTAAAAAGTATTCAAACTGGTCTGGATACTAAAGATGCAAAATCCTTCATAAATAGTAAACTAATCAATAAGCTATCTAGGCAAAACATGTTTGCTCCTGAAGTCATGGAGCAATTAACTCAACCAATTATAAAATGCATGCCCTTAATGCCAACCCTTGCAAGCTGTAGTCAAGTCAACGCGAAAATGTTAAAAAAAATAAATGCAACACATACTGCATATCAGCTCAACAGACAAACTAGAAGTGCATGGCATGACACTCCCTATGTGTCAACAAGCAACAGCATGACTAAATAACATAGAAAAATCTTTCCCCAACACAACTGGATTGGAGAAAATACTAACTGTGTACCTAAACTGCTGAGATAATTCTAAAATGTAACCTTGACATAGAACAAGTTTTAGTTAATGGGGCAATTGGAATAGTTTTTGACTTCCAAACATATCCACATGACAACAACATTCATTTTTTCATCGTCCACTTTGACAGGCCTGCAGAAGTTAAATTCCTTGCATCGCAGAATATGTGGACGCTATGTGGACTGTGCACCCCATCTAGATATGTATCCTGTACCTCAAAAAAGAAAACCTTTGAAAAGAAAACTAATACAAACAGAACCTATAACAGATCTCCTAACAATACACCTAAAGAAACAACAACCAACTTCTTCTCCATCAAATAATACAACCACAAAACTATCTAGTACAAACTCAACTGTACGTCCATCAGAAAATATAGAGACAAGTGTCTCTTCTCTAAATAAATCTGCAGGCCCCTCAAACGATGCACATACAGAAATCGCTGCTCCATATAAATTCAGCAACACAAGTGGAGTAAATTTCTATGTAAATGTAATAATCAATCGTCTCTTCCAATTGCCAACAATCATTCACAACATTTACTTAAACAGCTAAGGCCAGTTGTGTTTTCAAATTCTCGTCCTTCATAGAAACGCCACAAATAATCCTGACAGCACTTACAGTGTCTCAGGTATAAGGCACGCGTTAGACTACTGTGCAGGAATGGCAAAATGTACCATAAACACTTAAGAAGATCCTCAAGAATTCCTAATGTACTTACTACAAGTACTGGAAACTAAAAACATCACTATAAATGAAATCTTCCAGAATTCGTACATGTGGAAACATCCATGCACTCTCTGCAACCATGGTTCACAAGAGCACATCCCTAACAAACAATTTCTATATGTATTCATACCAAATTGTGAATCTATTCCATTTCACCAGCTTTTGCAGACTGCAAATCATGGGGATGCTGTTGGTACTCTTGTTCAGAGGAGAATTGCCTAGCATTTCGGTGCTGGACTGCCCCAGGGCAGGACACAGACTGATATGTTTGGGATATTTCTTCTCTGTGAAAGATAGTGAGCTAAAGACTCTGGGTAAGTCTCTCGCAACCAGGACTAATGTCTGGCAGAGGGACTCCCAGGACCCCCCTTGTTAATTTGCATATGCAAATAACTTTGGGTCTCACCCTAAGTTACTAGGGGAATCCAGACGTGGACCCCTTGCTCACTATTCTTAGAGAGGCACAGCTCCTTCCTACTGATGAGGTCCAACCAGACCGAAACACGTGTCTGGGGATGCTGTTGGTACTCTTGTTCAGAGGAGAATTGCCTAGCATTTCGGTGCTGGACTGCCCCAGGGCAGGACAAAGACTGATATGTTTGGGATATTTCTTCTCTGTGAAAGATAGTGAGCTAAAGACTCTGGGTAAGTCTCTCGCAACCAGGACTAATGTCTGGCAGAGGGACTCCCAGGACCCCCCTTGTTAATTTGCATATGCAAGTAACTTTGGGTCTCACCCTAAGTTACTAGGGGAATCCAGACGTGGACCCCTTGCTCACTATTCTTAGAGAGGCACAGCTCCTCCCTACTGATGAGGTCCAACCAGACCAAAACACGTGTCTGGGGATGCTGTTGGTACTCTTGTTCAGAGGAGAATTGCCTAGCATTTCGGTGCTGGACTGCCCCAGGGCAGGACAAAGACTGATATGTTTGGGATATTTCTTCTCTGTGAAAGATAGTGAGCTAAAGACTCTGGGTAAGTCTCTCGCAACCAGGACTAATGTCTGGCAGAGGGACTCCCAGGACTCCCCTTGTTAATTTGCATATGCAAGTAACTTTGGGTCTCACCCTAAGTTACTAGGGGAATCCAGACGTGGACCCCTTGCTCACTATTCTTAGAGAGGCACAGCTCCTCCCTACTGATGAGGTCCAACCAGACCGAAACACGTGTCTGGGGATGCTGTTGGTACTCTTGTTCAGAGGAGAATTGCCTAGCATTTTGGTGCTGGACTGCCCCAGGGCAGGACAAAGACTGATATGTTTGGGATATTTCTTCTCTGTGAAAGATAGTGAGCTAAAGACTCTGGGTAAGTCTCTCGCAACCAGGACTAATGTCTGGCAGAGGGACTCCCAGGACCCCCCTTGTTAATTTGCATATGCAAGTAACTTTGGGTCTCACCCTAAGTTACTAGGGGAATCCAGACGTGGACCCCTTGCTCACTATTCTTAGAGAGGCACAGCTCCTCCCTACTGATGAGGTCCAACCAGACCGAAACACGTGTCTGGGGATGCTGTTGGTACTCTTGTTCAGAGGAGAATTGCCTAGCATTTCGGTGCTGGACTGCCCCAGGGCAGGACAAAGACTGATATGTTTGGGATATTTCTTCTCTGTGAAAGATAGTGAGCTAAAGACTCTGGGTAGATCTCTCGCAACCAGGACTAATGTCTGGCAGAGGGACTCCCAGGACCCCCCTTGTTAATTTGCTTTTTTTAATTCACACAATCATTCCAGCATACAAATAAACTCACATAGACACTACGTCATACTAATGCTTCTAAGGTACAATGCAGATGGTAATAACATTTTTTAAAAACTGTAAGCTTGATTTTGATTTTGATTTTGAGTAATTTATTAAGCGCACCAGACAGAGTAAACCGTAGTCGGTGCAGATGACCACTAAACGTGAATCCAGAAAGAACAAAAGGAGTTTGAGTAGGTTAAAATGACATCTTTATTTAAATAAAAAAAGTTGTCAACCTCTTCCTAAAAAGATCTAGAGTTTCAGACATTCTAATCTCTAATGGGAGCTGGTTCCAGACTTTAGGTCCAAAAACTCAAAAACCTCTATCTCGTCTTGAGACACATTTGGCCCGTGGAATACAGGTCAGGAGTTTATCTTCCGAAAGCAGATTTCTTTCTGGATGGTATATCTTGATCTTATCAGCCAGGCAATCTGGTGCAAGCCCTCTCAGGCATTTAAAAACCAAACAGGCCATTTTAAATTTGATTATATCCTCCACCATCAACCAGTGGAGCGATCTCCGCACTGATAACACATGGTACCGTTTCCTGAGATGTCCTATTACTTTGACTGCCACATTCTGAGCTCTCTGAAGTTTGGCCACTTGTTTTAGCGGCATTCCTGCTAACAAACTGTTCCAATAATCCAGGTGGGGTTAGTCATTGCCCTCACCACTATTGCTCTGTCTTCTGTTGGAATATAGGGGAGCACATTTCTTAGTGATGGCAGTGCGTAATAAACTGCTTTCACCTTTGCCGCTACCTGGGTCACACTGCCCAAGTTCTCTTGTCACCAACAGCCTACGTTTTTTTGTTTTTTTTAGTACTGCAGTTGCTCACTAGCTTTACACACAGCCACGTATCTCTTGGAAAAAAAAAACCTTCACAACAGTAGGCATAATATATTACACTGGTGCCACAATCACTCAAGGGCACTATACTGCATGTGTCAAATAAAGAAGTGGTTGGTTTCAATGTAACAACACCTCCATTACTCCAAAACATAGGTTACCAGCAACCCTAAAAATGCCTACTTAATATTCTTTCAACCCAAATGTGCCCACTAAACTGTAGCACAATCCACAGTTAGAATATGCCAACAGATATCTACTACTGCGAACATGTCCTACATTGCAGTACACTTCAAATGCACCATCACAATTCTTTTTACTATAGACCCTCTTCTAAAGGCTAATGTAGTTAGAAGTATCTAACTACTTTAAGCATTCCCTTAATGACAACAAACTTGAAACAAACATACTATCAAACACTCACATAATTGTAATATATTTTTTAATCCTGTATGGATTTTTTTCCCAATGACCCAATGATTATTGAATGTCAATACAACAACAGTGTGTCACACACAAATGTTGCATCAAACATAGTACATAGAAGGTACTGTTTATGAGGATCAAAAAAGTAAATGTTATATGTAATATTATATGTAATGTTATATATAATGGTATATGCAATCAAAGCTCTTAAACTATCCTGCTTAACAAATTATACAGTTTTTCCCCAAAGAAAATGAACTGGAGTTTCCAGCTTCATTACTGTATACAACTAATTAACCATACCAAGTATAAACTAATACATATTCCATATTCCATAAGCACTATCCTCAATTGTACTACAATCATAAATACCATTTACACTTCAATTATGTAAATTCATCATAATACAAACACTTTATACTCCCAATACATTGCTTATAATTACTATACACATATAACTACTGTGGTGGTTGTGGACAGTGGCCAGATTCTTGGGGCCTGGCAATAACCACCACAATGAAATTAAACCATATAACAAGTATGTAAAATACACTTTCAAATAACTAAACTAACCCTGAGCCTCCTGCAATTTAAATAATTTCTGCGGACACTAAAATTGAACGCAGACTCAGAGCATTTGCCAACCTTTTCTTCACCTAGAAAAACAGCTCCACGTCATCTTTATTCCACTCTGCCATTGTTTTCAGCCCCTCTTTCGACCGATAAACTACCCACTGCTGTCTGACATCACGCCCCCCCCTGATTGGTCCAGAGGGCTGTCCGCAGAGCGAATAGGGAAGTTGGTCCGTATTGACATAATCCCTGCTTAGCCTCTTGAGTCAGATATCTAGCACCTGGTTACTAGAAAGGCTGAAATTATAAAGAACTATATTATTGGATTAAGTTCTATTAACGTGGATGTTTATTTCTAGATAAAGAAGTATTCAGCCTGTGGCTTGATGTTAGTGTGTTTCCTAGTAACCACTGGCCAACTAGCCTCTACATGTCTCTTGAACTTCTGAAGCAGACAGAGGAGCATCAGGCATACTGAGTGTTTAAACCCCAAATAGTGTTGGGCTCAGATTGAATGAAGATGCCCAAAGGAGTTTATAGACTTTTTAGAATCTTAGACTCTCACTGATTAAAAAAGTGACCAATAAAATTCAAGTGAGATCTTTGAGTCTTATGAAACTCTAACTAAAATAATCTTGAAGAAACTGTTGAAACAAGTAGGGAACCCTAGAGAAGGTCATTGCCATGGCATTATTTGGAGATGTGTTTTGATGAATATTTTGCAAAACGTTAAATGGGCCTCTTTATCAGAATTCAGACAGGCCTGCAAAATATAGGGTGGCATCACGGAGTAAGTGTCTGTTAAGAGAATTACGCAAAGTGTTGCATATAGCATTATAAATAGATAAAAGTGCACAGTGAAGTTGTGGTGAATCAAAAATACACAGTATGTATTTGCCATTACTGTATAATTCAAATTAAATGGAAGGGTGATCCCGAGAGACAAAAGACAGACACTTCCGACTTTCACTCCTGTCCCAACTGTCCTCCCAATCAAGAGTATGAATAAAAAATGCAGTACATGTATGGGGCAAATAATAAAGATAAGAATGGTTAAAATGAGCACAAACGATTGCATATGCGCTTGGAATGTCATTTCAAGGTCAAAAGCCTTCTGAGGCTTTGCAGCTCACCAGCCGCTTGATCTTGTGTGCTAATATTAACCATCTCAACTAGATTAATATCTATATAAATATACACATCCATTAACCTAGACTCAACTTTCACATCCCCACCATAGCCCTCTCAATGTGCATGTTCTCTCGCCACCCATTCCACTGCCATCCATGTAATATCCTCTTTCTCCTGGTACTGCCAGTCCTTTTGTTTCTGTGACAGACTGACAGTGGGCCCACAATCAGCACTAGAAGATCTCTCACACTGACAGAGCTTCTGAGGAGCTTGGCCATGCACATACTTTGTCATGGATAAGTGCTGTGCATGTCAGCCGGCTGCATGCATGCTAATATTATCCATTCCATTCAGGAGCCTCTAGTCCAGCCGGAGTTTTAACTTTTCATTCAGGGACTTGCAGTCCTCGATTTATAACAGCAGCATCCATGACTACAAGTCCGAGAGTGCAAAGTAAAAACCTGAACTGGACTAGTACCTCCAGAATGTATAGGCCAATACTGGCATGACATACAGGCGATCTGCCTGTGAGTGCAAGAGCAGTGCAACATGACTTCCTCTGCCTCCCTTGGGTCTAAGGAGAAAAGCAGCAATCCGTATTTCTTTACATAACAACTTCTCCTTACTGGCGTGAAATCATAGAAGTGCAAAAGAGTATTGTGATTTTAATAAGAGTACAGTGGCTTTCAATGGGGGCCATACAACACGTATGATTCACGTACTCATTGTAGAATGTTAACTCTGGTTTATTGCTGCATATTATTCAGGTACGCTGACACAAAACAGTCGACCTTAAATTTCATGAGATATTTCCCATCAGCTAAAGTCCTGGTAGTATGTTTTGTAAAAACAGGTAGAATTTGTTTTTATCTATGGTGATAATTACTTAATGGTCCATTTCCAGTACACATTGGCCCTCATTCCAAGTTTGGAGGTAAGTACCGTCCCTTACGGGCACGGCACAAATAGCGTGTCTGTGCTGGCACCTGCCCGCTAATAAAGGACTATTACGACTTCACAGGCACGAGCTTTGCGCCATGCCGGTAAGCACTTTTTTCGGCTTCATGAGGTCGTTATTTGCATGTCCGCCTCACTTGTGATCTACTCCGGTTTACGGCATGCCGCTAATGCCGGCATGGTGGGTCGCGTGCGCGCGACCAGACCGCCTTTAACTACATCGTACTTTACGATGTTGTTAATAGCGGTCTGGTTGGTCGGAATATGCCGTAGCAGTAATCGATGCCGGTATCCCTTTTCCGGCATCGTTTTTCCCTTTGCATCAACCTCGGAATGAGGGCCATTTTCTGGCCGTTCTTTAAACCGCAACTTTTCTTTTCATGAGCAAGCGTTCACATGAGTGTGTGAGTTTATATAGGAAGTGGTTGCATTACTTCACATAACTCCATTGCTAGACTTTTCTTCACCTGTTTACCCATTGCAGGCATCTTCCATAGAGCGTCAATGAGGCCTAACCCCAAGCATAGAGCCGCTCTGCTTGATGTCTTTGCATCTGTCAGAAGGAGCCCGATGAATGAAGGTCAATAATGCAACGCTGAGGCAAATTTCCTTACAATTTAAAATTCAACACTCAAACCGAATTTCCCAATTATCGCCACATTAAAACTGTAATATTCCCATCTGGAAACCCCTCAAATTCTCCTGTTTGTTCATATTAAACATAATTGGGATATCATGTATATCGCTTTCTTTTAAGACAGGAAATGAACGAAAAAGATTTCCAAGAAACAACATAAATGTGCAGAATCTGAGTCGCATTTCTATCTGTTTGCGGCACTTTTTATTACAGGCGTTGATCTTCTAGACCCCTTAATTGCACTAGTTTGCAGTCTGCATATTTTGGACACACTCTTTGCAATCACTCGCTGTTTAATTCAAATGTTGTCAAAAACTACTGAGCAAAACGCATTTGCAAAGCCAAAATGGTGTCAGCAATTTTAACAAGATGTATGCAAATACGAACTTCCCGGGAGTGCTTTCTGCACATCCACAAAGGCCATCATCAGATCATGTTAAATTCAGAATATTTACACCAATAAGCGTGGGTGCATATTAAATGCATGCTTATTCACTTGAATGGCGCAGGATAGATACAATTTCAAATACATTCCGAAAACTCAGCTTTTTTGTGGTAAGTGTTTTCAGCGAAAGGTAAATACTGAATGTATTGTTGCTCAGTGCCCGCTGATAATATGAACAGACCCTCATCAGACTCAATATTCTGAAATCATAGGAGATCTGGTCTTGTTTTATGGACATTTTGGATACCAAAGTCATTAACCAAGCCTGCTCTGGTTATTCATAAATGTATATATCCAATTGAATGTCCTTATATTAACTGCAGAATAGAAGCAAATGACATCCAATAGTTGGGCTCACCGTTACATCAGATTATCTGGGTCATTTTGTAATAGATGCAATTTGCATGCATTAGGCCACCAACGTTTGCACCTACGAGCTGTTTGGTCCCCGCGCATTCAATTTTCAACTTTTGCAAGACAGAGTGCAAAAGTAAGGAATAAAACAATGCAAAAATACATAATCCCCACTTACAAATTACTCTTTGAAGGCAGCATTTACTAAATTATGGAGTCTGCCTGCTCATTAGAAGGTGCTAATACAAAGGCAAATTCCATTGACCATGGACGGACCTCGTGCCATATCAAGTAGTGGATGTTGGGACATTAAATCAGCAGGGCTGTGTTCTTTCACTGGCTTGTGAATTACGTCCTAGATTTCGGTAAATGGTGATCAGCGCTTCGGGGTCAGTAATGATTGTGAACGGTTTCCCGGGTAGAATCATTGGAAAATGTTCACAGGTCTTCCTTTTCTGGTTGTGAGTAGCACCGCTCTCTATCTGACAAGCTCTTGCCGTCCTAGGCTATCTCTGTTTGTGGCGATTCCCTCCCCGGTGTGTGCTGTGTCAGTATGGTTCCTTGGCCGACCGGACAAGTATCCACCATCAGCTCAGAGCATAGCGATGGGTCAAAGTATGCCCTTTGGTCTGATGAGGCAATGTCTCATTTGATTTGTTGGAAGGCCTCTTCGGTCAGAGATGACAACTGAAACATTGCACCTTGCTCTGTGAGTTCCCTCAGCGGCATGCTTGTGGTAGCAAACTCCCTCATGTAATGGCTGCAGTAGCTGGCCATCCCCAGGAAGAGATTTCTGTGATGGCTTTTACTTTTCTTGGATTGAGTCTCATGCCTTGAAAATATGTGCATAAAGAATGTTAGCTTAGCTTTGTGAAATGCTCACTTCTCTGCATTGAGGAGCAATCCTGCCTCGACCAAGCCTGAACAATCTTGCAAGAGTGCCTGATAATGCAGCTTTAGTGTGGCCCGAAACATTAGTGTCATCACTGTAATTGAAGCAGTTTTTTTATGTGTATGATTACCTGGCAAATTTGCTTCTGAAAGATTTCAGCAGCAGAGGAGATACACAAATGTAGGCGTGTGTATCTGAACAAACCCAAGTATGTAGAGAAAGTTCTTATATGTCATGATTGTGCATCCAGCTCTCTGGTGAAATCCTTTGTTGAATTCTAATTTCGAAAATATTCGCTAGCCCCTGAGCAGACTTAGCATATAATCCAGATGCTTTCCTGCATATATTTCATGCCCTATTGCCTAGTTTTCCTGCCTCATGGCCACACAGATGTGTAGTTTGCCAGTACTAGGTGAAAAGTTCTTTTGATAAAGATCTTTTCACAAAAAGATCGATTTAGAAAGACTGCTCCATGACCGCACAGAGCAGTCTTTCTAAATCAAACTGTCATAACCCTGCCCCACACGAGGGAGGAACAATGGGGGGCTCAGTTGGTGAAAACCTCAGAATATTTTCTTTTTTCTCATAATACAAATTTCAGAGCTTATGAAGGGAAAAAGACCTTTACAATGCTGGTTTTCCGATCAATAGAACATCGGTCATTGTAAATTGGTCTTTTTCACTTAAGACCTTTAAAATGAGGTATTTTCGCATAGAACCAGTTTATCAACTGTGTTTTTCTTCAGAACAGCCACAATGTGAGACACCCAGGGGGTAGGACCTGATACCCATTAGATTATGTAATTTGTTAGTAGTCAGTTAATCTCTTTCTGTATTCATGATTGAGGGTGAATTGGTATTTTTTGGGGGTGCTGGGCAATAGGTGTTACTGATTTGTCGATGTGCATCATCACAGGAGGTCCTTTGAGATGCCCCAGGTCTTGAAAAAGAAACTGGAATTGGTGGACAATCAGGTTTGATGGTTTCATGTTGTAAATCACAGCCGTTATGTTCCTGGCTTTGCCAATAAATTGTCATAGCAGATTGCTTCCTGGGACTTCTCTCTTTGCATCAAAGACTCTCAGCTTGTAAAATATCTAGGTCAGTGGCTAAAGCATCTTATTGAATTCGAAAATGCACATGATGTTTGATGACGCCCCTCTATCTATAATGATACAGAACATTATTTGTGTCTTAGCTAACATGCATGCTCCAAATAAATTCAATACAATGCTTTTACAAACTCTAGTGATTCGGGCAAATATATGTGAATGATAATGGTTTAATGCAGATACAGTTGGTAAAGATTTATTCCCAAAAGACTGATTTGGACCTCAATCAGTCTACAAAACACAGCAATTTTCAAAATGGTTGTCAAATGATTCCAGGCAATGCAGATCACAATCAAAATACAACTTGCAGCCAACACATGTTTCGACACCAAGTTTTTCTCAAGGCATTTGCCGATTGTGATGTATCCCTGGATGATAGTCTCAAATGCTGAAATGAATAAAGGTACTTGGGCACCCGGAAGTAGAAGCCTAATGGCTCCGAATTGAAATATATGCAGATTGATGAAAAGACGTATGCTCCATATATGGCATAACATCCGTAGGCATCCACTTCGGTAACTGCCCTGTCGACTTTATCTACAATGAACTTGGCTGGATGGCCTCCTATGGCAGAGAGGAAAGGGTAGGCAGAACCATAATTTACGTTCCACCCCTCCTCTCTACCATATAAATGAATGAAAATGGGGTGTATCATAAACAAAAAGTGTAAATGCCTTGCAAAAGGCTTTTACACATTTCATTCCCGCTACGGGGAGCTCGAAAAGAACATCTATATGATTAGTTATTGCATGGTCCAGAACCAGTTCAGTAAACCCTAAAAAGAATATTGGTGGATGCACTCAAAGGCTAGGTGAATAACTAAAATAGACACCGGTCAGGCAGTGCTGGGGAGGGAGAGATGTGTTGCCGCAGAGTTTAGCCATTGATTCTCCAATCGTGTGTGAGTATTAAGCACAACGTGTTTACCTGTCAGTTGGCTTGCCTCCTTCAGATACCTGAAATGGAGTTTATCCGCATGTATCTGTTGCAAACAGTACATGGGCACCTTATGATTCACATGCATTGCCCAGAATATCCTGCACGGGGAACAGTAGCTACTTGCTCACAAAATCACACTTGTACAAATATGTTGCACAAAGGTACGTCTCCAGACTTCCCGACATCACAGGCTTCCCAGCATCAAACATACTGTCCGTGCTTACCAGAGGATCCCCAAAGGGTTTATCAATAGAAATAATAGACTATGCTCCAGCAATCAAGATATATTATTATTTATTTGTTTGTATATAGTTATTAATAACCTTTACAAAGATTTGAAAATGTACAGGTTAAAACATATCAGATAAAAAACCAAATCAATATCAACAACAGAGAAAGAAAAATTTGCAGCATATATACCATTTATCCATCATTACATACAAGAAAAGGATAAGCTTATTCACAACTTAAAATAATTTCATCAATCAAATCAGATCAGAGGAAATAATAGGCAAATCAGTGCAATACAGAGGAAATACAGAAGACAGGAGGTGGAAATGTCTTGATATCGTCACGTAGGGGGGAGCCAAAAGCGAAAAAATAGAACATTCTACTTATACGCTTATTTGGTCAGCATTTACCATCTGTAATTCACTTTGTGTTTCTAGTTTACATACATTTCTCAGGTACCTCACAATGGCTATTTGTAACGATTTATCTTTTCAATGTAACATTTTCCACCAAAGTGAAAGCAAGTTGATTAGGCCCGTAGATCCAACACATTTGCTAAAATGCTGTATCCGCTGTGGTCTCAATACTGAGCAATCTAACATCAAGTGCTCCAAAGTCTCTGTTACTACAAATTCCTCACAGAATCTACAGCTTTGATCCCGCCCTAACTCGTCACTTCGTGTATACAGGATTTCTTTTGTGGGAAGGACATTACACCTGAATCGCGCAAATAAGTGCCTGGCCGATTTGGCAGGGGACATTACTAGATATGGTTAAGCACTGCCCAGTTTTTTATAGTGGGTTTCAATGTGTTTTTGGAATCTTGAGGCGCCCACAGCACACATTGTAGTGTCCCAGTCCCCCCATTCCAGGCATATTTTTACTTTATTTGGATTAAACATTAAGAGTTCAAGTGTGAGGCCCAAGAGTTCCAGATATTTCATGCATTCTTCCTTGAGTTCGAGTATAAAAGCAGAAGTAGCGTTATTACTGCGTATACCCGAGCCCAAGAGATCATATAACGTCCATCTAGCGGTTGTAACCAATTTCCTGAGTAGGGAGAGTGTTTTCCACATTATCAAACACGACAAAGAATTTAAGCCTAGTTCATACCGTAGTACTGTCAACGGTATACACTTCGGTAAACATGGTAAGATTGTCCTTAATAGCCGTCTTTCATATTTATTCAAATCTTCCATGAACCATCTAGGAAAAAGCTCCAATCCGTAGCAAAGTTGTGGTGATATTTTTAGCTTATAAAAGGATTGAGAATTTTCCATATTTGCTATAATTTTTTTTTTATAGGAACATTAGAGGTTTGATTTTAGCATCCATATGTTGTCTATAATAGGATTTGTGTTTATTGCCAAAGATGGGGTAGCCCAAGTATCGTATATCATGCCTTACCACCAGTTTTATGTGGTTCAAAAACCAGGAATATTGTTTTAAATAGAGGCGCAGATGTAGTCTAATAACTGTTTTGTTCTCATTAATCAATAAACGATTTGCTTCAGTGTAATCTCGAAATCTGCACAGCAGGCATTGTAGCCCTATGGGAGTGTGATCAAAAAACATGAAGTTGTCTGCATATGCAGACCAGCAGATTTTAATTCCCTCAACCATCGGGGTTGCAAAGGCCACCATTTCCAAACCCTCCCTTACATCTGAGACATACAGGTTGAATATGGTGAGCGCAAAAACGCACCCCTGTCATAGGCCATTCGGTGCATCAATTGGAGTGGAGAGACTGCCCTCGTTGTTCAGATGGACCTGCAGTTGGGATCCCTCATGTATCTGTATTAAAATAGAGAGGAGGGCAGATGGCATTCACAGGTGTTTTAGCTTTCCCCACAGCAGTGTTCGATCCACTTTATCGAACGCCATTGACAGTTCAATGGTTGTAATGTAAATTGGCACAGCACCCTTTCTCCATGCTTTGTCCTGCATAACAGTTAACAAGAGCCCCCCCCCCCATGTCAGTCCCCACATTTTTCCTAAACCCAAATTGATACTTGGACAGGATGGCATTTTTATTAATCCAACTATGGATATGATTTAGGATTAACCCTGCAAACATTTTGAGTCTGCATCCAATAAGGCTATAGGCCAATAGTTAAGAGGATTGGAGCGGTCACCCTTTTTATATATAGGTATCACATATGAAGTATGCCAAGAAGCCAGAATAATATGAGACTGAAGAATATCCTGAAACAGTATATGCAATATTTTAGTCCACAGCTGTTTATTTTGCTTGAAGATGACATTAGCTAAGCCGTTAGGACCCGCTGCCTCGACATAGAGGCCCTGTTTATCAAAATACCAATATCCTCCTGGCAAATATCAATATTCCATTCAACATTAGGTAGGTCCAATGGTATTTGCCGAGTACACTGTCTTAATTGGTACAGATTGCCAAAGTGCCCACCCCACTGATGATCTGAAATTGCAGTAGAGAGTGTCATGCAATTCAAAATAGCCTTATTGTTAACCAGTGCCAAGAAGGATCTGGATGTATTATCCTTCAGTGCGCAGAGAATGTTTTCCCCATCTATCTGGTATAACATGATTCTGCGCTCCTTGATCTTCCTTTTCCAAAGGTTAGCAGTCTGTTTTCTTAAGGCCAGTTTCTCTAGCAGGGGGAGTGTAGCTTTGGCAAGCAGCCTCACTGCCATTTGTCACTGATTTTTATATGTTCTAATTACAGGATCATAGGAATGTGTATGATTGATCCTAGTCCGACCTGGCTTAAAAGGGACTGCCGTTTGTGAGATCACATTTCCCACATAGTATGAGAAGGAGTCTTTAGTGTACATTAGATGTTTCTTTCCCCAAATAAGAGGAATTAAAGTAATTAAGAAAGACCGCATTTGTTTTTTCCACTTTGCCCCTATGCCATACAATTCTGATTTTTGCCTGATTCGTTTCTAGATTCGCTAGGCTCGGGTTGCTGCCACCCAGAACCCTACTCCCCTCAAAATTCAAGTACAAAATCTTGTGGTCACTGCAATTCATCTTCAGCAACTTGAATTCCTTTACCATACATATAAGTGGATCTGTAAGAAATATATAATCAATTGCACTAGTATGCATCCCTCTAAACCAGGTAGAGTAGGGGACTGTACTTCTCCATAGGCCCATTGTGTTTGACAGGCCCCATGACTCCAAAAAAAACCTCCAAAGATGCTCCTGTGAGGATTTTTTTCCCTGATTCCAGTTTAAAGTACCAACGTCCTCAGCCTTAGTGGAGGAGGAGTCGTTAGTGATTCCAACATTAAAATCCCCTGCGATTATCACTACTAGTTTAGTAGAAATTTCATGGCATTTCATCATCAAGTCCCCCATTTTTTTATGCTCTTTATCAATATCCAATTTCGGGTTCCAGTAGATATTGATAATCAAAAGATTACATTCCGCGATAAACGTGCTATGTTCAAAATATAATAGCAATAATAGGCACCAATCAGAAATCCTATAGGTTTTTATCACTTTAGGTCCCAATGATGTTGCAACTGCAATAAGTAAGCCACCCGCTGGCCTGCCTACTGGATCTTGTTTAGCCACAGAAGAGTAAACAATAAAACCATCTAAAACAAAATCATTAGTAAATCAGGTTTCCTGTATACAAAAAACAAAACATTCTTTAAGTAAGGCACAGATTTCCACAGAGTTCCTCAGTGACCAGTTCCCCCTTGAATTCCAACTTATCAGGGGAAAAGTTGCATGTCTACTAGCTATTAGGCTCCAAACCTTGGAGTTGTGATATGGAGTCTCTTAGTGTAAGAGCCAGCCATCTAAGGTTAGGTTCTCCAAAGGTGCTATCCTTTCTATTGACATTAGTATACAGATTCTCATTCACATTCAACCCCCTCCCCACCTGAGCAGGGGGTCCCCTATCCGAAGCCACTCTCTCAAGGTCATATCCCAATTTGTGGAATGTACTGCTTTCTTTCAAAACTGCCTCAGTGATGCTATTGGAATGAAACACAACCCTTACATAATCATATGTTACCGGGTGAACAAACTCCACCAGCTTAATATCCCCGTAGTGATGAGGGAAAGGCTTGGAATTTCCCCAAGTAGTGCCAAAACCGTTGATCTGTTCAGGGACAGAGGTCCTCCCTTATCAAATAGGTAATGTAAGAATATGCTCGGTAATTCACCACATTTAAAGGGTTTGCAACGGGAACAACTTCTCTAGATTCCGCATCCCTGGGGGGGTTAGTACATGCTAAAGATTCCATAACTCCCTCTTTAATCTGGGGTTGCAGGCATCTGTTGCGCCCTGGACCATTAGATTGAAAGCACAGTCCCAAAGACTTTGGTTCATTAACAGGATGCATAGATTGTAAATTTACATCGCTAGCTGCTAGTTTACCTAAATCTGATGCAATTTTAGTGTCCGTGGCATGGCCCCCCTCCCTGTGATCCCATTTCTCTACAGGTGAGTGCCTCCTATGGTCAAGAGAATCCTCTATTGTCTTTTGTGGAATAGCACCTTTGTCTGGGGGAGTAATCAATGTTAAGACTGGGACAGTCGTAATAGATTCCAACCGCTTTGTTTTTTTTAGGGAAGAAATTTAGGAAGCTTCCCTGCATATTAGGGTCTGGCATCATGAAGCCCCCGATATTACTAATAGGACTTCTCATAGAGCGCTTAGTGCCCTTATTTTTTAAGTTCTCAGATAGCGAGTCTGGGGCAGCAGTTACCCCCGACCCTCTACACAATAACACATCTGGTCCCTCATCTGATTCAATGATGTCAGAATCAGAATCTTCAGCATCTCCTCTCAAAAGCCATCGCCAATTATTTCTGGTGACTTTGTCCTGCCTCTGTTTATGTCCTGAGGCATTCTTTCTATTCTGTAGTGTTGTTTTCTTTCTATTACTTTTATTTTTATTTGTATTTTGGCTCATTTGTTTTTGCTTCGGAAGTCTATCTTCATTTTTTTGTTGTAAGGGCCAGCATTCTCGGGGTCCTCATTCATTAACACATCTGAATCTTCAAGGGATCCCAAGGGCGCAGGCATCTTCACCATTGGAGATACAGTGGGATTGACTGCCCCCCCCCGGGGTCCCAAAGGTGCCAGCAAGGGCTCCATTGGATCCAACAGATTCGAGTTGGCCATTCCACAACTACCAATAGAGCAGTTTTGTCTCTCTACTGCAGCTATAAACTGCTTTAATAGGATGGTATGCAATGAGAGTTCATTTAATATCAAACCATTGTTGGAATCCTCTTGTACTGGCCCCCCCGCTGCCTCCCTACCCATCGGTTGGGCCGAAGAGAGCTCCCATTCCGTCTCCTTCCCCAATGGGTACTGGGACAGTGCCAGAAGTGAGCTGTCAATCATTTCTGGACTACGTTCACTTTCAATTTGATCTGGAGAAAGAGATTCTTCAGGTTGACTAAAACCTTATGGGATCTTAGTAGATTCTCCCGAGTCAATCAGCAGGATAGACTCACCCGCAACCGCCCCCACCCTCCACCAAATTCAAGACAGCGTTTTTCACAGAGGAGTGAGGTGATAGGGGTAAGGGAAGTTTACAGGCCAAGCTCATAGTGCCTTTAACTGGGGTAAATACCAAAGGTGCGGACAAAATGCCATCAAAAGGGCCGACCACTGCCCAAGATTCTCTCCTTGTCAGTGGTGCGGTCCTCTTGTAGGTATACATTTCTCGCTTATTTTTCCTAATGCTGCTCACATGAGTATAAGTGTCCAAACACAAGAACGGATAGCGCAAGACTCAAGATGTACAGAGTTTTTAGGGGACACAGGTGGTTTAAATCAGGGCACAGTATTTACACAATTTCCCTATTACAAAACTCTGTGTCCCATAGATTGATCAGAAAAAATGATAATGAATAACCACATAACCTTTATAGTGCTCAGGCCCACGCCCTGCGACCACACCCAACAGCACTTGCAGGGCACTACGGGATGCGCGCGTGGATGCGCGTGCACCTGAAATTTATGATGGGCGTCGGGTCGTGGTGTCAAACTGGATATTGAATTATGCCTCCTATTGTAAACGATTATATGTATATTGGCCTACGCCAAGTCGCATAAAACTGTACGCGAATAACTCTCTACGGCAACGTCTTGACCTTAGAAATTGATGTAAGCCGCCATCTTGAATCAAACTGCCATTTTAGGTTCTCTTGCTGTGTAAAAGTCACCCTGTACATAAAAATGGTGGACGATGCCATTCCGAACAGAATCTGGTCGACATGACCTCCGTACAGCTAATGTATAACTTGTCTGCGAGCCACTTGTTAGGGTCATGAACTGAGACTTTGGCCTTCTGTTGACCTACATGTAAATGGATTACCTGTATCAACGGAATTGATCTATGCACATACTAATGAATAAATTAGAATTGACCTGGCAGAGATCCTAGACCAGTAATACATTCATGGAATGGTTAACCTGCAAAAGGGTTGGACAAAAGGCTGGAGAAATGTATAAAAGCCTGAATGTCGCAATGTACAGTCTCTCACCGAATACATCGAACCCCGTTGAAGTTCGTTGTGTTGTACTGAGGGCTGATAGCTATCTGACCTATCATTGACTTTGTCATTGCTTGACCTTAAAATAAAGTACTTTGTATGTTCCTTTGTAACCAGTGTTTGGTGTGTTTCCTTTGGGTTTCCCGGCCTCATATTATTTTCCTCTTTTCACAGTTGGCGCCCGAATAGGGACCCTCAAGATTGATGCCGGACCATTGAAGGTTGACGCATGCTATCGGACCGGGATCGGACAGTGTGATACTACGGGCCCGACTGAACGAGACGCGACACCTCTACAGCGCTGCACGATCCGATCCTTGGATGATAGCTGTGCGGTCTGAGACGGCATCGTGACGAGGGTCCACTTTTGAGGCGGTCAGATTTGCCGAAATCACCAAACACAAGGTAAAATTTGTTAGGTAAATTCTTTGATAAACCATACGGTCCTCCTTAGGTTTGGTCAGGTGAGTCGTTACCCGACCCTTAATTTAACCCTGACAATTTGAATTTGGCGCATTTTATCTGCAGACACAATTATTGACCAGGTAACACCAAGTTTTTGAGAAATGCCTGGGAAATTGTCTAGCTGCTTTAGGGCATTATTCCGCAGCGATTGACAATCTTTGGAATTTAGCCGCCCGGCACCACAGGAGGGGTCGCCAGCGTTTACTATGTATTGTAAACATGGCATTGGAAGTGTAGTATTTAATGATATTTGGCACAGACAAACCAGACATGCCTCCGAACTTCAGTGGTCAATCAATGGTAGTTGTGAGATCCCTCGTATTGAATACTTAGAGTCGGTCTTGTTAAAGAAAAAGGCCAGACCCGCAGCATTTGATGTTCTACAGAATTGGAAAAAGATGCGTTGCAGCAGCTTAAGACTAGGGAAAAACATGCGCGCCGTCATAAAACGAACGCTGAAAAGGCGTTGTTATATGATCAGGACAAACAGTCTGAGTCAGTTAAGAATATGGATAGGGCTTTCTCACTCGGTATTCAGAAAATCTATCCTTCTAAAGACCTTCATGTTTCTGATGAGTTTCTCGACAAATTGTTAAATGAGCGAAGGCCTGGTGCCTCTGCACCACCTCCGTATGATCCTCTTCCTGTTGCTTTGCCTCTTCCTCCTGTTATTCCTGCTCTCCCTGCTTAACTTCTTGCTCCTATTATTCCGGCTGTTGTTCCTCCGCCTGCTCTACTACCTCTTCCATTGAATCTGCCTGCACCTCCACTCCCAAGTGGTTCTGTACCGACTATAGTTGATCGAGGTGTGGGGTCGAAGGTTGTTACTCGTAATACTGTCCCTACAGATAAAAAGCAGGAATTGTTTGCATGGGCTAAGCATTGTATGGAGAGAGATGATCGAGCTAATGTTTTTGCCACACTGTCTAATATGGATAATTTTCCTGAGAAAAATGTTTTTATTGAAGGTTTAGGGATTCATTTATGCGTAATGTGGGGTAAATTACATAATGTGGATCTCCCACAGGGGCTGAGGGATCTGAATACTTTAGCACTATCAAGAGATACTGTGGAGAAAGTACATGAGCATGTCGAGAGGTTGTTTGAGTATAGGAGAGATTTGGAGAAGTTACGGAATGAGGATGACGAAGAGGAGAGTATGTATGTATAGAAACGATTTTTTCGTGTCGTAAATGGGCATCTGAGGAAGCACAAATTTGTACAAAAGATGCGATTAGATGGATTTCAGATTTTTCGATAACTCCGGTTGAGGTATATGACACATATAGTCAATATACGCTAGAAATGCAGAGGAAGGTGATTCAGGTAATGGTAGAGTACCTGCAGGATGAATGTGTGAGGAAGAAGGTTAGTTGTCCCACAGAGTTACTGGGTATTTATAAGAGAGCTTTTTCACTTGACACTTCTTCGACTGCTTTAGCGCTGGACTTAGCTCTGTTGCTTAGTAAGCGTTCGGAGTTGCCTATATCTCAGTTGCCTATGAGAGAGGTACCTCCGACATTTGTCCCAAAAGTTGAGATTGCCGCTAATGCTGCAGCAGGTATAGCTGCTGTGGACATTCCTGCACATTATGTATCACAGTTTGTTCACGTCCCGTTTTCACGACAGGAAGTAAACACTATTAGGCAATCTATTCCTGACATTAGGAAAAATCCGACAGGATTCTATAAAGAGATAGAGTCCGTCTTGCAGTCCTCAGTGTTCACCCTAGGCGATATTGACTTGTTATTCCCTGTACTCCTGCCAGTAGATTTGTGGAAGCAGGTTAGAACAGTAGACAATGCACCTGGATTGGGAGATACCGCCTCAGGTGATACTCACTTTGCCTGACAGAATCATTGCGAAATTAAAAACTATAATTCCCGAAAAAAGAATTATTTGGGACAAGCTTACGGCCTGTGTCCAAGGAAAATCGAAGGGTGCCATCGACTTCTTTAATCGGTTCGAACAAGTATTCTCAGACTTCAGTGGACAGAATTTAGGCACAGAATCTGGGAAAAGGTTATCTGTGGACAGATTTGTGAGTGGATTGCTGCCTGACATCCAGTCACAGATTATGTCTTCCGAGAGCACTTGGCAGGTGAAATCCCAATCAGAAGTACTGCACATGGCTCAGTACTACGAGAACCGTGTCAATAATGAAAAAGATAGAGTAGAAAAGAGAAAAGGAGACTTAAAGCCCAAAGTATTGTTACAACAATTTGTTAGAGGCCCCAGAGGGGGTAGTTCGCAGATTAGAGGTCAGTATGTTCCACAAGGGAATGTGTCCTTGGGTCCTGTGAACATTAACCAGTGTGCCTATTGTCGCCAGGAGGGCCATTGGCGTGCACAATGCCCCGTCCTTCGACAGAGGTCGAATAACACATTTGGGAGTATGGGTAGACGGCCCAGAGGTCGCCCCGGGGTCGGGGGTCCTGGTAGAGGTCAGTTTTCACAGGATTCTCAGCAACCTTTTTCACAGGACAATCAGACCTTGAGTGTGGATACTAGAAACATATTCAATCACCCTTCTGCTGCTTACCTCTCTGAGGAGCTTCCTTCTGATGATATTCTGTTTCGTTAGGATTGCCCGAAACAGGGTTTGAAACCTACACCTATTCCCGTTAGTCAGAAAGGTCCCTACGTTGAAATGGTAGTGGGAAATAGGAAATATCAGTTCTTGATAGACACTGGAGCACAGAAGTGCTCCATTGATCATTCTCGGGTTCCAAACATTCCACTGTCAGGGCAAACCAATGTCTCCATAGGGTTTTCTGGCACACCAGTCATTTGTCCAGTTTCTTCGCCGATAACTATTTCTTTGGGTCCCTTTACGGACCATTGTCCATTTCTTTTGACTTCGAATTGTGGAGAGAATTTGTTGGGGTTGAATCTGTTGAAGGAATTAAATGTGGTAATTCATTCTTCATCTGATGGAGTGCGTTTGACGATTTGACCACAGCAGTTTTCTGTTTCACAATTTTTGACTAGACCTTTGCCACCAGAATTCAGTAATGTCCCGGATTGTTTGTGGGCGGCTGACGACAATGATGTCGGTGTTCTACAGATTGAGCCTGTTAGAATAGTCTTGAAACATAGTATTAAGCTGCCGCGTATATTCCGCAGTATAAGATCTCGGTTGAAGGTGAGCAAGCTTTGAAGAGCATTGTTTCCGATTTTGTGCATCGTGGGGTGATTGATTAGATTACAGGAAGTTTGTGCAATAGTCCGATCTTACCCGTGTACAAAAAAGGCGATAATGCTATTCCGTTTTGTTTTATAATTGGTTTGCGAGCCATTAATAGAGTTGTCGCTCCACAATTTCCAATTGTGCCTGATGTGACGACGATATTAACTATGATTCCAGCTACGGCTACTTACTTTAATGTTGTGGACCTGAAGAATGCTTTCTTCAGTATTCCTATTCACAAGGACAGTAGTTTTTTTGTTCGCGTTCACCTTAGGGAGACGCTCGTTCACATTTACTTGTGCACCTCAAGGTTACACCGAGAGTCCTAGCATTTACAGTAGGGCCTTGAAAGAACAGCTTGATACTCTTGAATTACCCCCTACTTGTACGCTGCTTCAGTACGTTGACGACTTGCTTTTAGCAGCAGATTCTGAGAGCTCTTGTAAAAAGGGCACTGTATTGTTACTCATCCATCTAGCTAAGCATGGTCACAAAGCTTCACTTAAAAAGTTTCAGTATTGTTGCCAGGAGGTCCTATCTAGGATACCTCCTGTCAAAGGAGGGAAGAAGATTGACACCTGAAAGAATAAAACACATTTCTGGCATGTCTGTCCCAAATACACAGAAGGAAGTCAGAGCCTTAATAGGTATGGCTTCTTACTGTAGGTTATGGATCCCGAACTTTTCACTAGTGATACAACCGATGTTGGCTTTGACAAAGAAGGGCATTTCTTCGCCATTGCCATGGAAATCGGAACATCAACAATCATTTGAGCTTCTCAAGACTGCATTATGCGCTGCACCGGTTTTGGGTACACCAAATTACAACAAGGCCTTTGTGTTGTTTGTGCATGAATGTGATGGATGTGCTTTGGCTGTATTAACGCAGGAACATGGAGGGAAGAATAGGCCGTGCGGTTACTACTCTTCCGCCCTTGATCCTGTCGCATGCGCTTTGCCAAGATGTTTGCGAGCTGTCACTGCTGCTGCCGCGTCTGTAAAACAGAGTGAGGGAATGGTCCTAGGCCATGATTTAACCCTGATGGTGCCTCACTCTGTAGATGTTCTATTGAACAAAACCCAAACACAACACCTCACTTCCGCACGATTGACGAGATATGAATTAATTTTGTTTGCTCCCCATATACAAATTAGGAGGTGTTGTGTTCTTAATCCGGCTGAATACCTACCTTTCCCGCAAAATACTGTTGCGGTGATGATGAGTCACATGACTGCCTGTATGCTACTGAACAAGAAACGAAGGGCAGAATTGATCTTAAGGACACTCCTTTGGATAATGCGCAAGGGGAGCTATTTTGTGATGGCTCCTGTTTCAAACTTCCGGATGGTACATCCACAGCTGCTTGGGCAGTCACTACATTGAGCACGGTTCTAGAGACCAAGCGAATTATACATAACTCTGCGCAGGCCGCAGAGATTATAGCATTAACCCGAGCTTGTGAGCTTTCCGAAGGGCTAACAGTGAATATATATACTGACAGTCAGTATGCTTTTGGGGTGGCTCACAACTTTGGGAGACTTTGGTCAGAGAGAGGGTTTCTAACTTCACATGGGACCAAGATTCAGCATGGCCCCCTGATAGTACAATTGCACTCGGCGCTCGCGCTCCCTAGTCAGTTAGCGATCATGAAATGCGCAGCGCATCGCAAGATCACAGACGATGTAGGAAAAGGGAATGCTTTCCCTGATCAGATAGCCAGACAAACTGCCACAGATCTTCGCACAGAAAAGTATGCTCTAAGAGAAACTAGGGATGTCTATGTAATGGACAAGGATATTGGGTCTGTGCGGGATATCCAAGCTGATGCCACAATGGAAGAATCCAAGAAATGGGCAGAAGACTTGGGGAAATTAGATGATGACGTGTGTTGGGTGGACACAGTTGAAGGGAAATGGTTACTTCCTAATGCCTACATAGTCATGATGGTCACCATGGCATACGGTCCCACACATGTGTGTGCCCAACAGATTACAAAAATGTTAGAGAAAGTCTGGGTAAATGATTAGATTTTGAAAATTGCTCAGCATTATGTCCAAAATTGCATGATTTGCCTACAGCACAATGTGGGGAAAGGGACGGTAACTCCAAGGGGTAGCTTTGGGCCTCCTTCTGTCCCATTTGAAGTGATTAATTTTGATTTTATTGAGATGGAGCGGTGCAATAGTTTAAAATATGTCCTTGTGGTCCTTTGTGCCTTTAGTAAATGGGTTGAGGCTTTTCCTGTGAAAGATGCTACAGCCATGACCACTGCAAAAATTATGATAAAGGAGTACTTCCCGCGGTTTGGGTTGCCAAAAGTCATCTGGTCAGACAATGGTCCACATTTTGTTGCCGCTGTAATTTTACAGATATGTACGGCACTACATATTGATAAGCGATTCCATTCGGCTAGACATCCTCAAAGTGCCGGGTTGGTAGAGAGACATAATAGTATCGTAAAGAACAAACTCGCTAAGACATGTGCCGGTACCAAACTAAAATGGCCGGACGCCTTACCGATCGTGTTATTAGCCATGCGCACTACCCCTCAAACTAAGGGCCTCATTACACGGATGGCGGTAAGGATTTACCGATACCGGTAAAATACCGGTACCGGTAAATCCTTACCGCCTTACTACGAGGTCCCTTTGCGGGTTGGGGGATTTAACGCCTGCTTTTTGCAGGCGTTAAAATCCAACCCGCTAAGGGACCTCGGAGCTAATTACAGCACCGCAAAATTGCGGTGCCCTAATTAGCGCCTTCCCCATTCCCATAGAGCCCTATGGGGCAGAACTGGGAATGGGGAAGGGCAATGGCGGAAAGGGGATTTACCGCCCCTCCAACCTTGGAATGGGGCGGTAAATCCCCTTTCCGCCAAGGCGGTGCCGGTATTTTACCGGCATGAGCCATGGCACTAATAGCGCCATGGCTCACCGCCTACCATGTAATGAGGCCCTAAGACTGGGCTCTCTCCATTTGAGGTGGTGATGGGGAGACCTGCCAATATTTGGGGTCTTCCGAAACCTAAAGCACTGAGAAATGTTGAGAATGTATTGCTTTCAGACTACTGTAACCAGTTGACTAAAAATCTGTATTTCATTTATCATCAGGTACGATCAGCTTTACTGTACGTTATGAGGGCCCAGGACACAACATCCGGCCTGGAAACTGGGTCCTGCTGAGAGCATACGAGTGGTCTTCTTGCCTCGCGCCTTGCTGGCGGGGACCATTCCAGGTCTTGTTGGTCACCCAAACGGCAGAGCGGGTGGCTGGAAAGAAGAACTGGATACATGCGACGCATGTCAAGAAACTTCCTCACCCGACGCCGCACGTTACAGAAGAAACAGAACCCCTCGCTAACGCTGCAATCGATGATCCTGAAGCAGCAAATAGCACTGTGAGTGAGTCGGAGAATCTCTCTGAGCCCATGGGGCTTGGGGAACCGTCCATTTTGTCTCCACACTCTTTGGAAAAGTCCTTTCCGGAAACCATTGCTTCGAATTCTGCAACTTCCGTTGCCTCTGATACGTTGCTTCCCTCGGGGAGTGACGTTACCTTATTTCCGGATCAAACAGTACCGAGAACCACCAGATATAATCTTCGACGGAGAAAATAGACCTACAGCATGGTTCAACTGTGCATTCATAAGAAGGAAAGGATCATCAAGGGCTTGCGTTTGCCCAAATTTGAGGAAGGGGGTTCTGACGGCTAGGGTTGGGCAAGGACTAAGAAGCCGCGCGACCGGGGGGTCGCCAGCAACGAACATTGGGGTTTCCATCCGAAGCCTACGATGCCTGCCACCGCTACTGCCCGTATTAAACTTGTAAATAAGGGGGTGACCAACTTGGACAATGAACAATGTGCCTGGGCCCCGAAAACGTATTGTTGTGTTTTGATGATAATAATTGGAGTTTTTATAGTAACTGCTTTAGGATTCTGGTACTTTGAGGAGATTTATCCTCTAGAGCCTCTTTTGCCAACTGAAATTGCACCTACTGTTTTTACTCCTTTTGTACATGTGCATACTCTGTCACCTATGGACTCTCAGCATAGACAGAAGTATCACAATAATACTATGATGCTGATTATGAATTCGACACATGCCATTTTTAACAAAACCAATTGTTGGGTCTGTTCACATTTACCGCAACACGGGGATAAGGGGCTAGGTTGGTATATTCATCCTTTACCGTTGACAACTGCTTCCTATGCCTCTCTTAGAGCACTGTTCTATGGCCGATGGAATGATAGCATCTCGGCGAATTTTGATGGAACTAATTTGAATGATTTTGAGAAACGTGTCCTGACTCCCCTGGGATGCTCGCTTTTCGCAAATAGGAGCAAACCCAACGTTGCTTCAATTAGGCCTTATGATAGACTATCCGGTCCTTTCCAATCTTTAGTTTCCTTTAAAATGGCTCCGATAGGCAATAAGGATGCCGTGCCTCCTTCTTACTCTGTCAACCATAGCCCAGATTCAGTTTCTTTCTGCATACAGAGGAATGGTACCCGGTCAATGGGAGATTTTAAGGGCTGTGCCAACGTTGCAAATTTCACTGGGGAAAACAGACCTTTGTATGTGGGCGAACCTGTCTATTTCGTTTGCGGTAATGTAGCATTTCTATGGTTGCCCAGGGATTGGCAGGGAACCTGCTATTTAGGGATCCTGTTACCTGGGGTATTCATAGCAAGTACTTTGGAAGTTTCAAAGGCTGGTCCACGACGGGACGAGTATGGTGATACCCCGCACAAGTGATGGGAGAGATAGCAAAATCAGTTATGCCATTTTGGGGGCAGATAGCAAATTCCGAAGACATCAGGTGACTAGCGAGAGTACTGGAGATAACCATCAACCGGACCACAGATATACTTTATAACATGACATTAGAGCAGAAAGCGATAAGATTAGTAGCACTCCAGAACCGGATGGCATTAGATGTCATTCTGGCTGAACGTGGTGGAGTATGTAAATTAGTGGGGTCCGCTTGTTGTGTTTTTGTACCAGACTCCTCCCCAACCATTTTCAAAGCAATTCAGAATCTGCACGTCCTTAGCTCAGAAGTGCATGTTCCCGAGGGGAACTGGAATCTTAGTGCTTGGTTTTGGGATTTCTTGCGACCTTGGGGTTGGAAGGTACTTTCAGTTTTGTTGATCATTTTGGGAGTTCTGCTATTCCTTTGTTGTTTTATCCAATGTCTGCCTAGTATATGTTCGATGCGAGGGGGATGTTGTGCTCAGGCGATAGGTACGATAGGACACAAAGTATATGCCCCGGATAAAACTTTCAAGGAGTATGTGTTAAAAGAGATCTTAGTGAACGACCTGATGGCCATAGATATCTCTGACGGCGATTCAGGGTGTATGGACGATGACGTATGGAGTTACTTGCAAGGAGATCAGAAGTAGTCTTAGCACTTGGCATAGGCCAAAAGCAGGGTTTGTCAAACTAGATATTAAATTATGCCTCCTATTGTAAACAATTATATGTATATTGGCCTACGCCAAGTCGCATAAAACTGTACGCGAATAACTCTCTACGGCAAGGTCTTGACCTTAGAAATTGATGTAAGCCGCCATCTTGAATCAAACCGCCATTTTAGGTTCTCTTGCTGTGTAAAAGTCACCCTCTACATAAAAATGGTGGACGATGCCATTCCGAATACAGAATCTGGTCGACATGACCTCTGTACAGCTAATGTATAACTTGCCTGCGAGCCACTTGTTAGTGTCGTGAACTGAGACCTTGTCCTTCTGTTGACCTGCATGTAAATGGATTACCTGTATCAACGGAACTGATCTATGCACATACTAATGAATAAATTAGAATTGACCTGGCAGAGACCCTAGACCAGTAATACATTCATGGAATGGTTAACCCGCAAAGGGTTTGGACAAAAGGCTGGAGAAATGTATAAAAGCCTGAATGTCCCAATGTACAGTCTCTCACTGAATACATCGAACCCCGTTGAAGTTCGTTGTGTTGTACTGAGGGCCGATAGCTATCTGACCTATCATTGACTTTGTCATTGCTTGATCTTAAAATAAAGTATGTTGTATGTTCCTTTGTAACCAGTGTTTGGTGTGTTTCCTTTGGGTTTCCCGGCCTCATATTATTTTCTTCTTTTCACAGCGGGAAGTAGGAGGCATGGCAAACACACAGAGAATCTGCAAAAAAAGAAACAGGACAGCGTAAGATTCCCGCCCAGTGTTTGTAAATGCAGTGAATAGTCTCGGCACTCAAGACACAGGCAAGGCAGACACAGACAACTGCATGGTCCAGAAAGTAAAGTCAAAGTAAAGTCAATAGTGTCCACTGATATTTACTCTGGTAAAGGAAGTCCAACGGGCTGTTTCGCCTCAAAGATTAGCAGTAAGGTTTCCTCTCACGCATAGGAGCCTTCCCAAAGCTCGATAAAGAGGCGTGGAAGAGGCAAAATGCCGCGCAGTTACGAGTCGGGAAAAATGACACTGAAGGCTCGGCGAACAGCAGGGACAGCAGGGACAGCCCTACAGCACTTGCAGGGCACTTGGGGATGCACGCGCAGATGCAAAATTTATGATGGGCGTGGGGTCGCGGGAAGCAGGGGGTGGGGCACGCACGCAGAGAAGTCTGTTAAAGGAAGTCCAACAGGCTGTTTCGCCTCAAAGACTAGCAGTAAGGTTTTCTCTCACGCATAGGAGCCTTCCCAAAGCTCCACAAAGGGGCGTGGAAGAGGCAAAATTCTACGCAGTTACGAGCCGGGAAAAAAGACACTGAAGGCTCAGCGAACAGCAGGCACAGCAGTGACAGCCCAACAGCACTTGCAGGGTACTTCCAGATGTGAAGGATATATTAACACAGAGCAGTGGTGTTGTCTGCCTTACTTGCAGCTTAGACACTCACCATACACACCCATACTCTCTCTTGGGCATGAAATGTGATCCTGTAGGACGACTGGCACTGTCATCATACACACAAGCACGCACACTGTTGCAAGCTCCCCATTTCAAGGTTAAGCCTTTTCATAAACACACAGACAAGTCAAAGAATAAATCATGCAGTTTGGAATGTTGTACACAGCGAGAGAAAATGTCCTTCCTATGCACTCGTATCCCCGTGTGTTACACCTCTCAGGATCCCAGTCCACACAGGACACATACCACCAAAGCTTTATTTTTACAAGGCTAGCCTCCTATATTATTCCTAAAGACTCATGACCACTGGAGAATCTTTTAATCAATGTGCCAGACCGAATCCAATGTGGTCTGTCCTCATCACAAAACAATGGTGGTGGACAGTGATAGACACTTCCTATAGACCGGGGCAACCACGACACAAGCCCCCTACAACAATGATCACCTTTTCTCTCGATAAAAGCATGTTGGATACGAAACTATGTGCCTCTCCGATCAGTCATCTGAGTTCCTGCTGGGTACTCTCACCATTCTCTTTACAAGTAGCTCTTCAAGGATGCTTTGCTTCCATGCATAAGGGAGAGAGAGAGAGTGAGACAGAGTGATGGAGAGAGAGAGAGAGAGAGAGAGATCCGAGAATACTCAGTCTATCTGCAATTCAGTTACTCGCTCAACCTTCCTTGTCATAATAATTTGCAGCAGTCCTCTCCAAAGGACTAATGTGGATGTAGCTCTCCATGTTTTTGGAAATAACTAGTGTTTACAGCAAAGAACAAAACAGCGTGTGTTCATAGAACAGATCCAGAAACAGTGGCCTTCAGCAATGATTGTCGAGGCTTTTCAATGCTCAATGATGTGTGTTACCTCTCCATGGGTGCACATGTTATGTTACACAGCATTTCTAAAGTGCAGCATCTCCCATCTGCGTGCGCTCTTATCATGGACAGCTTTATTAGATTCCGTTTGGTGGGAGACACATAAGGAGTAGCGACATGTGACCTTTCCCAAAACACATGCACGTCCAACCTGCTTGTGATGAGCTCTGTGGTGGTTGAGGTCCTTATGAAAGGGCCCTTAGAGCATTTGGGTCTAGTGAACAAGCCCCAAAACTGGTGTGTGCAGGGATGTCAAAGAACGCTTTAGTCCATGGCAAAAGAATATGTTCTGTTCACATTACCCTGGTTTATGTTTCATTAAATTACACACAGTATCTGTGTAACTCTGGCAGGAAAAGCAAGACAACACCGAGTAGCACGTGTCTCATGCTTAGAGGCTGGGTTGCAGCATGAAGTGCAATATAAGGACCCGATGTAACTTTTTTTTTAACAGCTCTCACTTGGATAACTTCGTAGCATTGCAGGAGGACTTGGGAGTATCAATTTAGACGTCACTCCAGAAAGCGACATAACATGGAATGCGTGGTACAGGGTGCCATGGACACCCAGTCATCGAGGGCTCGGGATGGTCCGCTCTTCTCTGAGAGTAACTATCTCCTTGTGCAATGGAACAAAGTGGGAAAAGATGTCTGATTTTGTTTTGTATAGCAAACGTGCTTGGTTTTGGGTGTTATGAATGGGTTGGGCGAAATTGTAAGATTCTGCTCCATGTGCCACAGTAACGAGATTCCCCAGATTTTGAATTGCTCCGCCAGGCTATGGGAATCCACCACACTAGGTGAATACGTCAGAATGTGTGCACGCTGTCAATCGATCTGAACTCTGACTTTTTCAATTTGGCCAGCCACTGTTTCTTTATTCCTAGAAGCCAATCGCTAACGAAGTGAAGCACGCATTTCATTCGAACCTTGAGATTCTTTTTCATACCCATGCTTGCGACCCTAGGATTTGATTTCGGCTGATGCAAACCACACATTTCTTGTTTTTGTGCAGGCGCTTTACGTCAAACGTCACACCATGTGATGCCAACTGTATGTTCCTGTATCGCATGGATGGGTATTAGGTCACACATCACTCCATGTGATACACACTGTGCAGCTGACCAGGACCCTAGTAAAGGATAAGTACCTATTAGCAATGTTTTGCTGATCCCTCTCTCTTTGCCACACTCATTCACAAGCAACTAACCATCGGCCTCATTACGAGAATCTCGCTAAAAACGGGGTCATTACCGGCATGGAGGAAGTAGCGGGTCCGTGCTCCTTTGACGGTGCTAATAGCGGCTGATTACGAGTGCGCGAGCACGCGCGAACCCCCATGCCGGTAATGGCCATACCGCCATGCCACTAATCGGCCTCTTCACGGGACCGCTGATACCGCCTCTGCCAAGGAGCAACCCCTTAATAACGAGCCGGTAATAACAACATGCTGATACCGGGCTCGTAATACCGGACCCGGAAGTAACATCATCGCGCCAGAATGGGAAATGCACCGGCGGCCACCTTTAAAAACACAGTCCATTGCAATCCTCCCAAACCACCACTTCTACAGAGGAGAGACCAGGGCCATTGTGTACAGCATGTCCAAGGCAACACGAAAAACCACCCTCCCGCCTGCGCAAAAAGTGCTTCTCAGATGAAGAAGTGAATATGTTGGCAGATACCCTTGCTGCCCATGGCGATGAGGTATTTACGAACAACCTCAAATGGGAGGTGCAGTTGAGGAAGAAGGAAATTTGGGAGGAGAAAGCACGCAAGGTGTCTGCGGTAGGCACCCCCCGGACAGGGAAAGACTGCAAAAAGAGGTGGGACGACCTCCGCCTTAGGGTTCGGAACATCCTGGCCAGCAATCGGAGGGAGGCCATGGCCACAGGCGGTGTTGCGCACTCACCGGTAAGATTCATGCAGTGGGAGGAAACCTGCAGCACAACCATCCAGATGGAGGCAATAGAGAGCTTCGGGGAAATGGAGACGGGTGCCCTGACATCTGGAGAAGGAGGTGAGTGACCCTTCAAACCCCAGTAGGCCAAACCATGGAGTAGCAGAACTGATGTGAAAGTGAGCTGAGCCAAGGCAATGCATGGCCCATCGTACACACATTTACAGATCCATGTCCAGATGGAGGCCCAAACCTGCCACACTGAAATGCATGCTGTGTGCCAATCCCATTACCAACAGACACCCAACACCCAAGGATCATTTGCATGTAACACATCAAACAAAGCCCAATACAATGGCATACCACCTGGTATGTATCAGTGCCAAATGGAGATGCCACGGCTAATGCCGGAACATCAAACCATCTAACTGCAAAGGTGATGCATGCCCAGCCTCCATTATCAAAGACTGCACTGAAGCGCTAGCTCCCTTCCTAACAGCCTTTGTGAATGCCTCCTTTACCACAGGGAAAGTCCCCGACTCCCTCAAGGAAGCTTGGGTCTGCCCTCTTTTGAAAAAGCCAACTCTCGAACCCACCTCCCCCAACAACTACAGACCCATCACCACTGTCCCATTCCTCCTCAAAATATTGGACAAAGCAGCCTACCTGCAGGTCCAGCACTTCATTGAAGAGAACAAACTCCTTGGACTCCGCCAATCTGGCTTCCGCCCTAGACACGGGACCGAAACCGCCCTACTTGACCTGAAAAACCAGATGGACGATGCTAGAGACATGGGTAAACCAGCACTTCTCCTACTCCTTGACCTATCCGCGGCCTTCGACCTCGTGGATCATGGCGTCCTATGCCACCACCTTTCCTCCACTGCCAAATTCTCCCCAGAGGCCACAGCATGGATCACCTCCTTCTTACAAGACAGAACCATGCAAGTATTCTCTGACCTAGCCACCGCATCACCAACCATTATACTTTGTGGTGTACCCCAAGGCTCCTGTCTCTTCCCCCACCCTATACAACATCTTCACATGACCCCTCTTACTCATCCTCGACGCTATGGGCATCTCATACACCAACTACGCCGACGACACTCAGATCCTCCTCACTCTCACAGGTAACTATGACACTGACTCCCTGACCCTCAACAACCTCTGCAACACCATCCAAGCCTGGATGGCAGACAACAGACTATGCATCAACTCTGACAAGACGGAATTCCTCCTGGTAGGTTCCCCCGACATGCTAAAAAATCAAGATGCCCAATTCAGCCACTTCACCATTGACTCCATTTCTGTCAAAACTCTGGGAGTCTACCTGGATTCCAGCCTATCCATGGATAGACAAGAACACGCAATAGCATCCGCAGCTGCATATCATGCCAAACCTATCAACCCAGTCAGACCCTTTCTCTCCAAAGAGAACTGCACCAACATAGCCAGAGCCATCACCGACTCTAGGCTAGACTACTGCAACCGACTCTTTCTAGGAACCTCCAACAAAAACTTAGAGAGACTACAAGTAATACAGAACAATGCTCTCTGGGCAACTCAAGGCATTGCTAAAAGAGAACACATCTCTGAAGCCAGAAAACTAGCCAACTGGCTCCCTATAAAGGAAAGGATCGTATTCAAAGCCCTAACACTGACCCACAAGTGCATTCACTTCACTGCTCCAGCATACCTCTCTCAAAGGATCCACCCCATCTCCACTACCAGGCCAACCAGATCACCGTACACCAACATGCTCTCTGTGCCACTAGTAAAAAGAGTAAAAGCGGGCGGATCCAACTTCCCCTTTCTCGCGCCCACTCACTGGAATGCCCTACCTCCCACTATCCGTGGTGAAGACTCCCTCACCACCTTCCGCAAAACTCTGAAAACTACCCTCTTCACATAAGGCCCGACACATCAACACGAATACTTATCATATATGTTGTAATATATGACCAAATGCAATATCTGTAACAACAGTATGATGTCTTGTAGTATTCATAATGTGTCAACAATCGCTATCATGCCTGTGCCATGTAACATAGTTATTGCAAGTAACAGCGCCTCAATGCCCCTGGGCTGCTTGCGTGCTATGTAAATATAAATAAATAAATGCCAATATGCCCCCCCTTGAAACTACCCTGTGTGATACACCTTAAGATTGCAATGCATGAGAAATGAAATAACGTACAGCACCATCTCATGCTTCTTACATGTAACAGCATCATTGATGCCCTGCATCTCTTCTTCCCCCACAGGCACTGATGGAGAAGGTGGGAGCCAGGACCCATAAACAAGGCCTTCTACGTCCAGGGCCAGACCGTCGGGTATTGGCCAATCCACCTCAGGGGCAGCACCGCAGGCCATGCAGGCACACGAGGATGCCGCAGTAGTGGACGTGACCACTACCACAGAGCTGCCAACAACAGCCGAGGGGGAAGCTGATGGCACCCAGTCTGCTGCCACAAGCTCAGTGGGTGAGGCAGCAGTCACAGCCCCACTCAGTGATGTTGATCTAGGAGCAGAGGAGTATGTGGACCTAGATGGAACAGTCCATGTGGAATGTCCACACATCCCTAGCCCCCTGTCCACCCCCAACACGACACTCAGGCCACACTCTCCAGCCCCATGCTGGATACTGCAGTTCTACTGCATAGTTACGACATCAGTACCACCCCCGAGGTCAGCCCTGCACTGGCACACCCAGCTGCAGCACCCCCAACCTCTGCTGCTCCTACTGACTTGGAGGCACGGCTGTCAAGGGCCTCATGGTGTCCTGCCTTGTGGAGGCAAGGCAGAACACCATGATTGACCTTGTACGCCAATATGTGGCTGACGGAGAGGAGACACGGCGAGAGATCCATCAGGCCATTGCTGGGAACACTGCCGCCATCAGTGCCTGTGCAGTCACGATCCGTGACAGTTTGGGGGCCGTCACGCAGGTCCTGACCAGCATCATGCAACACATGCAGCAACAGCAACCTGAACCGGCCTTGCCAATTCCAACTGCATCCACCCCATCCTCCACACCGGCATCCTCCGCACCCTCCAGCCCTATGCGGATGACAAGGCAGAGTGCAAGGCAGACCGAAATGCTGCCCCCGGACACAAAGAAAGCCCACAAATAGTGTGGGATTACAATGGGTGTGGGGGGAGGTGGTGTTGGTGGTGTATAGGTGATTAAGGAGGTATTTACTGGGGGGTATTGTGAGTTCATTGGGGTATGGGGAGTTCATTGGGGGTATGGGGTGTTCATTGGGGAGTATGAGGAGTTGGGGGCAGGGGGGTGGAGGGAGAGCATGTGAGTGGTGGAGGGAGGACGCACTTTTCTGTAGTTTTCATTACTACACCCGTTGTGTGCAAAATCATTTAATGCCTGGACATTGTTCATTTTGTGTGTATTCATTTTATTCATGACAGTGCACAGTGCCCAACTCCCCACATACCCTGTGTGCATGTCCGGATTGACCCAGTGCTCAGTGTAGCACTGACACATATCCATCAACGTCCCTGTGGTTCAGAAGGATTTGTCAATCAGTGATTGTCGTACAGCACGGCCATCTTGTGCATCACATACTGGCAGGGGTGCTGCTTCTCCTCCATCATCATCCTCATCATCCTCACCCGGTGCATGCATGTCAATGTCAGGTGGCAGTGGTACATTTCTCCGGATGCACATCTTGTGCAGCATGACACAGGCCATGGTGATGTTTGCCACCTTCTGAGGCCCATAAAGGAGTGCTCCACCAGACCTGCTTAGGCAGTGGAACAGCGCCTTCAACAGGCCAAAGGTCTGCTCAATCACGACACGTGTACGGGCATGAACCTGATTGTACTCCTCTTTGTGCCTGTTACGCGGGTTCTACACAGGGGTAAGTAGCCACGGCTTCAAGGGATAGCCTCCATCACCTGCATGGGAGCACAAAGAGGTCTAGGTGAGTCATTCTGAGCTGCCACCTTTAGGAATCACGGCCATGGGCGCTGCTATTTGGTATTGACATGCACATGTCCCTGTATGTATGCACACAGATTGGATGCATTGTGTACTGCAATATGGTCTGCTAGTGTGGATTGCGTTGTACAGATGATGCAGGGTGTACACTTGCATGCTGATGCAGATGTACTCTGGATGCAGAACGATGTCATGCCTCCCATAATTGCAGTGTATGCTACTCTGTGCCTAATCACACTAGTGACATTGGCACAGTTGTTTTCATGTTTAGTCATGCATCGCTTGACATACCCATGGTGTCCTGGTTGTGCGTCTTGAATGTTGTCATTGATGTACGGCATTGATCCCATGTCTGGCATTGATGTGTCACGTTCGGGTTGGGAGGTTCAGGTCAGAAGTGTTTAGCTCTGAGTGCATTGTCCACTCACTGCCCATTCCCACCCAGGTGGAGTATGCATCCCCCACCTCAACACCCCGATGCACTGCCATGGCCCAGGCAGGCAACTTACCGAGCAGCCAGGCACGTCGTCCAGCATGTCGCTCCATGTGACGGGGTAGCGTGGAGTTACGCAGCACTATGGGATCATGTGTAGATCCGAAATATCAGTCGCAACAATGTGTGATGATCTTTCTGGAGTCACATACCATCTGCACATTGATGGAGTGGTATTGCTTGTGATTGTGGTACACCACCTCTATTGCATGAGGGACTACCAATTTGACATTGGGTGCAGTCGAGGGCACCGACGCAATTGGGCATGCCTGCCAGTGCATGAAAGTCTACTTTAGTGATGGCAAGCTCCTGGGCAGTCTGTGGTAGCGATATGTTGGTGCTAGCATGCTTCAGGAGGGCATCCAGAACTTGATTCAGCATGCGTGAAAAGAGTGGTTGTGATATACCATGCAGCTGGCCCACTGTTTGCTGGTAGGTGCCTGTGGCCAGGAAGTGGAGCACAGAAACCACCTTTAGTAGCAGGGGGATGGCAGTGCATATTTCAATGAGGCTGACAATGTTGTCACGTATCATGTCCACAATGGTGTTGATGGTGTCCTGGTCCAACCGGTACATGTGTAGATCTGCTCAGGGGTTAGATTGAATGGACTGGGACTGATTTGAGGGATTGGTGGCTGCCTACGGGGTACAACTGGCTGCACTGGTGGTAATTGCTGGGCCTGTCTCACCCTCCTTCTCTTCCTGCGTCTCCTCTGTGCTACCTGTTGTTGTAGCTTTAGTTGTTGTTGTTGTTGCTTTTGTTGCTGTAGTTGTAGCAGTACAGACATGTCCTCCAGCCCCATGATTGCAACAGCTAGTGGTATCATTTTGGTTTTGGAAAGGGTGTGGTGTGTGGGTGTGCTCCTTTTAAACTGGAAGAGGCTCCATCAACTCCACCTGTGGCAGTTGCCTACACTGCAGGTTGCTATTTACGGGTGGTCCGCGATGCCTGTATTGCCGCCGTCATGCAGACCCTAATTACCACCTTCAGGATGCCGGTAAGTGCATGCCTGCGTAACTTGTGATGTCCTCCTATTACCGGCATCCTGGTATTTCCACCGCGAAGGGGCGCGTGTACGCGCGCATGCCGGTATGAAGGGGCATGGTACGGTTGGTGGTGGTATTGGTGGGTGTTGGGTCGTAATGGCCCGGACCCGTTAACATTGCCAGTAATACCATTCCGCCTTCCTATTTTCATTACCTCCATGCTCGTAATGAGGCCCCATGTCTTTATTTTCTCCCCCAGTACAGTACTTTGTGCGGGTGTAGTAGCATTGGGAGACAAGGGGTTGTGATTTGGCCCTGCCAGAAGATGACAAGATGGCTCTGACTGGCACACACAGAGGACTTGGTCCCATAACACAAGTTAGCCAACAGGTAAACAAATACAACTATCTTTACTTGATATAAAAAACACAGGTAAGTAAATATCGAAATACACACTACTAATCTGTACACACTTCCAGCACTACTTTACTTTGCACTAAAACTCTGTAATGTTGTAAGGCAAATCAATGTAAGGCAAGGCAAGTAATTCACCCGTTTGAGAAGTAATGGGTCAAACAGAAGACACATAATACACAGCCTTATAATTATTGAGAACCGTATCTTTCCCCACTGCAACCACCATTACCATCACTGCTGGCATATCCAAATGGCTTTGTTTGAAAATATTCACTGTAGTAAAATGTCCTATTTTGAGAAAACTAGAAGCAGTAGTTTGCCTCTCATTACTGACCCCACAAAGCTCATTATAAAAAAGGTAGTGGAGGAGCTTCACGAGGCACTGCAAGAGTCAGAGGTAGCGAAGGTGCACCTCACCTTGGACATATGGACTGTGTGTAGAGCACTTACTACAATACTGTAATTGCACACTGGGTCTCCTTGGGTAAGTAACACTTTGGGTTGACAACAACAAACTTCACAGCTTAATCTAAAACATACAACACACTGCTTCAAACACCCAGTGCCAATATGCAATGCTCTGCTTGTAGAGTGTTGATCAGATGTCCCACTAGGCGACAGACATTTGGACACAACTTGAATCGGATATTGGAGAATGGCATGCACCAGATTCTCTAATGGTTGGCTGTGTTACTGTGGGCAATTGTGTTGGCCCTGAACCATGCTGAGATAACCCACATTACAAGTTTTGTGCATGTGATCTACCTTGTTGTGACATGGTTCCTAAAAGACCCCACCCTTGCTGATCTCTAGCGTGGGTAAACTGGCTCTCACTCAAAAGAGCAAAACATACAAAGGCAATTATATTGCAACACAATGTAATACATAATATCTGAATGGTCTTCACCTGTCCTGGATAAGATTCCCTTCGCCAGGCTTTTTAGTCAACTTCAAAGTGTTTAAGGGAAAATAAGATTATTGAAACAAGTTTCATCAGTTCCAAATAAAAGCAAAAGTTCATAAAACAAAAATCAATTGGTAACAATTCTTTGTTCCTGGATGAAAAGCTACCCTTCCAATTTCCAGCAGAGAAAATAGCACCAATGTTAAACCTTGTTATGATGATGAATCGTCCCTCTTTCAGCATAATGTGTCACAGTTCAAAAGAAGGTGTAATATTTCCTCAATGACAACAATAGAGAGTTCTTTAGGAAATCTTGTCACAGTTCAAAAGAAAGTTTAATATTTCCTCAATGACAATAATACAGATGTCTTTAGGACTTCTTCAGTACATTTGGTATATTTGTCAGGATGCTTGTCTTTGGGCTGCTGCTTCCCTTTCAACAACCTCCCTACTACTTACTTTGTCCCACAGTACGTGGTTGCTACTTCAAACCACTTGAATGTGACATCCGCTGACAACTTAGTATACAACCAAAGTTCAAGTACTGTTACCACTGCTTTGGACTCTTAAGTATTTAGGCAAAATCTGACAAGACACGTCAACCTCTTCAGGTAGGCAAGGCACTACTTGATTTGTAATGACTTTCTAAAAAGGGGCAACCTCTTTGCCTCTTCCCTCTGTCTGACTGACACAAGAACAACCTGTTTCTGCCCATAAGACATACTTTTCTCCATCTTCAGTCCTCTGTCGAACCATATGTTGTAATATACTTCTGGATATTCTTCAGATGCACCCAACTCCCCTTTCCCAGTTTTACTCACAACTTTCTGGCCAAGTAATTTCCCAGATGCCGTAGTGCCACTCTTTGGGCTTCAGGTAACAATGCCACACTTGTATCTTAGGCCACTTGACTGTTAACAATTTCAAAGTGTAGGTGGATAGCTCTTTGACTCTTAGTAAGACTGGTTTCACAATAAAAAGGAGTTGCTGTTTGGCTTGTCTAATGCTTGTTCTTCTAGTCAGTGTTTTTGACTCTTTACTTCTTGGAATTAGTATGAATGTCAATTCTTGATACAATATAAGATTCAGTCTTTTGAGTGAAAACACAATTGGGCACACTCGACCACTCTTTAAGGTAGATTTCCAAGCTTAAAGTTGTGAAAAGAATTGTATTCCAGTGTAATGATAAAGCATGCAACTCTGACTTCGTTTGGGAAACACAATTGGGCACACGTTACCCTCCTTTGATGTAGTTTTCGCTCAGTGTTACTTGTAACTTGCACAATGTAATGTTCGGTATCCGGAAATGGCTTAGCAAGCGTTTCTTCTTCTCAGTTAAGGACACAGGACCACTCTGTTAGTCAGAAAAGAGTTCAACAATGGTTTTAATTGTGGGTCCCTTCTCACTCAACTGCTAAAGCTTTCACAATAAGCCTGAGTGTTACAATTTCATTGTGAATCCACTTTCAAGTACATCAAACATATTTTACTTGCTCTAAACAGTGCACAAGTTACTTAGGAGATGGCTACAGTTAAAAGCAAGGTTCGTACAGTTTATTTGAATGCTGTGCTTCACTCACCAGCTTCAGGGGCAAAGCTTATGTGGGTTGCTCTGCTTCCCCAACTTCCTCCACTACTTATCATTCTTCTGGCTCTCTTGGGACCCACACCCATTTCCAAAAAGGTTGTTTTCAGTCCGGCCATTTCAATTGGGAGTTTCCTTTTAACCTCAGACCCTCGGCTTGCCTTCAGCTTCTGACCTTGGTCTCTTGCATGACCACAGCTCTGCAATCACTGCAACTCAGCTCACATGGGGAAAATCAGCTTTCAGAACGTCTTTCGCTGTTCAGCTTCTGCAATTCAGGTTTTGGGAGAATAGGACCATCTCAGAACTTGCAGGTGAAATCTGCCGTCTCCACTTCCCGGTGTCCCTTCTGTGCTCCCACTTCCTCATAACTTGTCAGCCTTGTGCTTCTCCTCTTTTACTACTGCTGCCCCAGCATCCCAACTCCAATTCCAGCTCTGTTACTCTCCTGCTTTCCTAGTGTGGGCCTTTTATGCCTCAGAGGTTGTATAATAGGCTTCAGCCGTGGGCTATTAGCCTCAATTGCCTGGCTCCTGTAATGGCTACTAGGTTTAGTTGCTTGACTGCTCTATCTATCTTCATGCCACTTCAGCCCTCTTCCTCATCTTAGCCCCATAAGGATTCTGGGGCTTGTGGTTTGTGCTCACAAAGTTAGGTTTTTAAATGTCTATGGCCCTCATTAGGACCCTGGCGCTAAGGGGTTTGCGCCAGCGTTAGCTGCGCCGACCCCTTACCGCCAACTACGAGTTCCCATAGCGCCATGGTCATTTTTCCGCCCGCTTTTTGCAGGCGTAAAAATCCATGGCGCTATGGGACCTCGGTGTTAATTACGCCACCGTAGTGTACGGTGGCGTAATTAACACCTTCCCCACTCCCATTGAGCCCTATGGGGCCGAAATGGGAATGGGGAAGGGTAAATGGGTCAATGGGGACTTACCGCCCCGCCGACCTCGGAATGGGGCGGTAAGTCCGCCATCCGCCATGGCGTAAAGGGACTTTGCGCCATGGCGGAAAAGTCCGCCGATGGCGGAAAAAATCCGCCAGGGTCGTAATGAGGGCCTATATGTTGGCAAAGAGCCATCAAAAGGGTGGGATCACTGGGAAAATGCAATAGAGGGCTATCCCTATTTTCCTGATCTATTTCCCCCCCCCATGTGATCCTCCTGCAGTACACCATCCCTAGAGTCGGAATCAGGAAATGTCTGCCTTTCTCTGGCACATGAGGACGGTCCAGAGACTACGTTTCTGGGGAGAATCCTCTCATATTCTTCACAGAGGTGGAACTGCAAGTCTTGAGAATTAATGCCTACTTGGAATCTTGCACGTTGGTATGGCCATGATATCCATTCTTAGAAGGATAAAGACAACAGATCAACAGCAAGTATCTTTGCTGCAAGAACCTTCAGTTAATGGGCAAGGGGATATTTGCAATCTTACCGCATGTTTTTCTCCAACACCTCAGAAAGTGTTGGCTGGTGCATACTGCCAGCAGCACAGGTTGGTGCTGTCAATGCTCCACTTGTTGGCTGATCTTGTGCCAGTAGCCCACCAGTGCTTCTCCTCTTCATGCCCACTTGGCTACATACCCACTTGTGGTTAGGTTAATTTCTATGTGGGCTATCTGGTACATTGTCCCCAGTTGTGACCCAGCCTAGCATCTGCTCAACTCCTTTTGCGTAAGGAACATACTGCATTGTTGTGCCTTGCTTTGTCAGTAGCGAAGTATGCACACAGTGCACACATTTTCGTGGGCTGGGGTGATGCTGCAATCTATTTCTGGACCTGTGGTTGTGCCAGTGACTTGGGAGCATAGGCGTGTTACTGCTTAGTGCTGCAGACTCTGTGCAAATGACTTTTCCAATCACACAAAAATTCTTCAACCCTTCGTCAGGGTCATCAGCTAGATATGGTGAGTTTGATGTTTATCCCTAATTTGGGCAGGCTGACTTTACTAGTACTGCTCATGATACTGCAATATGTTGAACAGTGAACAATGCCACTCGTCACTGGCACCAATGGCAGGGAGTGTTTTGACTCACAGTTATCAAGGGGAGCATCAACTTGTGTGCTGATTATATCTGCCAATGTGAGATGGATAAATGGCACATGGGGGTGGGCATATTACTTTACTTGCTCAAATTCTGTGAAAAAGCAACATATCAAGCATATTAGCAGTTGAGCCACCCTAATGCCATACAAGTTGATCCTGACACCATACACATGTGTCTATGAACATTGGGGAAGGGCCATGTTGGAGCATGGCATAACACATCTTAAGAACAAGTCACACCCCCAAATGCAAGAGAGACACACAGGTTGGCCCTGCCACCCTACACACTTTCTGTGTAAGTGGGGTAAGGGTCAAGTGGAAGCATGAGACAACAATTCACGAACAAGTCAAACCAATGCATCAGGGATACTCAAGTTGACCTTGCCATCCTGCAATGACAAATACAAAAGAATAATTACACTGGTTTATTTAAGCATGCTTGCCAATGCAATGAGGTTCAGCAGCAGTACAGGCGTGATGTGGAAGTTGTGGTAATTGTGGTTGACATGATGGACCTGACCAGCATGCTCATCATGCACCCAAGGCAGCCACATAGACGTCAGTGATAGAAGCAGCCAACTGCTACTGAATACCCAGATTAAGTACTCATAATTATACTAGCCTGTCCGGCTCAAAATGCTGCAATAAAGAAAGGAAATTAAAGAAATAAAGAAATATCATACTACAGCTGATCCCTCTGTGAGCAGGTCAGTAATATGTATGCAAGAAAATATTTCAAACACAACACTATTATAAAGTTTAGAGATACACAATATCCACTATGTGTTACAGGGAAGTAGCAGAATTCTTTCCATGTGTGGAGTTAATAAATTCTGCAAAAATGAAGATAGCAACCTCATACTGTTCAGAAGAATAGACACTGACCTTCTGGTATCAAGAAGCTCAAATCCGACTGTACACACAATCAGGTCCGTTTTTTGCAATAATGTGGTTTAAACAACCCATATCCATGGTTTTCCGTTGTGGGTTTTTAACAAATTGTTATGTTTTTTGTATTGTAGTGAATTTGCAGAAAAAAACCAAAGGGGTCTTTGTGATTCTTTCACCAATTCAAAGAAAAATATTTTTGTCCTGAAGACGGCCACATCAAAAAGAAAAGATGCTAGGGATAGCGCCTAATGTACCTTTCGAGGCTGAACAAAAATGTAGACATACCAGTGTGATTTAAAAAAAGAAATCATGTGTATGAAAGACTAGAACAACTGTCTTTGTTAGTAAATAGAATGGAATGATAGCTGAATTAATGAACATTGGTAATGTTACGAGAACACAGAGAGTCAATTCAAAAGTGCACAATAGATTTGTCACATACTAACCCCACTCTTTGGTAAAATATTGATATTAGTAGTCAGAGATTATTTGTTTTGTTTTATGTGAATGTGCCTTGTGTGAAAGTGCACATGAGAAATCATAATTGTTTTTATGTTGATATGTGAGTACATGAATAAACTTTGTTTTAAGTGCAACGATTCAGAAAACATGGAAGGTGTTTTTTGACTAGTATAGCAATAACACAAGTGTGAATTACTGTCCTAAACTAAACGAATTTAGAGAGAGGTAATTGGTCCCACCCCATCATTTTCTTGGATATTGTTCCCAGTGTGAGACCAATCCCCCTTTAACAAAAAATTGGGAATCATCCTAGTAACATTACCACATTAGGACAACCCTGTAGTTGTTGGGTAAAAGTTTCCTAAAATTGACTTGTAGTACAGACTTAATTATTTGGAGTAGGTGTCTGAAAGTAGTTTTTACATGATGGAGAATGTTAACACGGTATCATTCTCAAATGAGTATTTTTAGAAAACAATTAACCAACCATCTACCATGATCACTGAAAAAACCAATCTAGTGAATAATACCAATGGAAATGACCTTGACATTTTGGTACAGAAGAAAGAGAAATTAATAGAATCGAATCCCATAGCCAAAAAATGCTCACCTACCTGAAAGCCGAAGTGATTCCCGAGGGCCTTCAAGTAAAAAACAGAGGGTCTTCATTGATAATTCAAAATTTAAAGGAAAATGTCAGTGGAGTAGGGAACAAATGTTCAAGGGACTGGCTAATTCTGATAATTGATATAGTGGAGAAAAAGCGAAAGAGCAGAAAGTTGAGATCAATATCCTAGAAGCAAAGATCAAATCTGATCAGGTGATAAAGGAAATCAATGATAAGTTGGATAAAATTTAAGAAGAGATGAAACATTTCCAAAACCGACTTTAGACAAAAGAAAATGGAAATTAAAAAAGGACATAGATATGTATAATGAAACGAAAACCTATTCCTACTTAGTGGAATCATATTATGATGACCAAAATAAGTGAAGTCAAAATAGAGCGAGGAACTTAGGTTACCAGAGAAAACAGTTTGTAACTTGTTTGAATACAAGCAATGGCACTACAAGTAGTGACTCAACAATAGTACCACCGCTAGCCCCTCACATGGGGACAAGACCCAGAAACAACATCTTTTTCGAGGGAGGGGGAAAGGAGGCTGCAACAGACAACAAGGCCCGCCCCGGTTGCAGACCCGCAATTGGAACAGACCACTACAGAATTGGTAGTCCAATTTTCAATTTATCCACACAAATTTTGTCTGTAGGAGAATAAATGTTGCTTAGTCGAGGACGAACAATTTTCAAACAGAGGTCGAGCTGCAAACGTTTTTTAGACTGATTTGCCTAAAATACTTTTTTTTTTCGTAATGTCTCAACTATACATAAAGAAGGGAACGTAACAGGCTAGAAACCACCATCCACTTTCTGCGCAAAGAGAACAATGGTGAGTCCAGCTTTTGTGGACTTTCAAAATAAAGTAATTGACAAAACACAGAAAATGTTGAAACTAAAAAATGTCCTTCCAGATAATCTATCTAAAGAAGAAAGAAAATCCATCAAAGAGATACAAGACAATGCATTGTTTGTACTAAAAACCTGTTGACAAAGGGGGTGGCATTGTTTTGTGGGACTAGCATGCATATGACACTGAAGTAACAAATCAGCTGAATTATCAAACATTCTATTGCAAATTACATACAGACCCAACTCCAAGATTAAAGGAAGAAATTAAGAGCTTGATGGATCATGCCTTTTCTGAGGGGTGGATTGACCTTGACAAAAAATACTTCCTTACCAAAAGCAATCCTACAACACCGGCTTTCTACATTCTACAGAAAGTTCATATAAATGCCACAAGACCACCAGGGAGACCTATTGTGTCATCTATTGTTTCTATACTGGAGCTTCTATCTGTCTATGTCGACTGGTTCCTACGGCCAATTGTCCAGGAGATGACACCATACGTAAAAGATATGACCAGTATGATTAAAATTCTGCAAAATGTACAGATCTATTCTGAGGACACTCTGGTAACATTAGATGTTGAATCTTTGTACTTGAGTATTCCTCAATTGGACTGTATACATGCTCTAGAGCAATATCTAAATAAACGGACCACAACCTTGTCCGAGGTACCTACAGCATGTATATTAGAGTGCACTAGACTAGCACTCATGGAAAACTTCTTTCTTTATGAAGGTACATAGTTCAACCAAAAACATGGTACCAGTATGGGTGCTACTTTTGCTCCAGATATTGCCAAATATGGACAACTTAGAAATAAATGTAATACATCATCAGGATAATCACTATAGTGAGAACGTGATTTTAGGCATCGCTATATCGATGACATTTTTGTAATATGGCCAGGGTCATCTATAGAATTTACAGAATTTACAGTATGGCTAAATCAATAAAATTAACATATTAAGTTCACCATGAACCAAGATAAACATAGAATGCATTTCCCTGACTTAGAAATTGTAAAAACAGCAGAAGGCCACCTGGAAACTGTACTATTTAAAAAACCCACAGACAAGAACATCTTGTTTTTAGTGTATCACAGTTTCCATCCTTATAGTTTGAAGTAGAACCTACTGATAGGACAATTCCAGAGAATCCGGAGGAACTGCTCGTAATTGGCAGACTACAAACTCCATTTAAAAGCCCTAAAAAAATGACTAAAAGACCAGGTGCACATTGCATATAAAAAAGAAAAACAATACAAATAGAGATACATGTTTGAACCCACAGAAGAAAAACATCCTTGAAAAAATAACATGTGTAAGTATGTACAGCCCCATTAGCCACTGCTTAAGAAAACCCATTCTGAAAAATTGGCATATTCTAAGGCTCCTGACTTTAACAGACCCGCCGAGGTTCGCAATCAAAAGACAAAGAATTTGAAAGCTAGCCTTATGCACACATATCCCGAAAGTGAAACAAATAGGGGAGAGACAAAGAACTCTTTGGGATTTGCCGCCTATTACAGGCCACTTCAAATGTGGCAACTGTTCAGTTTGCCCTCTCACCAAAATTTTTTTAAACATTGACTTGAAAGGCAAGGAGTGGTGCTGAAATACTTTTACAAACTGCCTCTCCCAGTGGGTTGTCTATGGGATCAAATGCCCATGTGGCCTATTGTAAATTGGGACGACTAAACGCCCTATACGACAATGCATATGCAAACATAGATTGTGTATAAGAAACCAAATTGAAATCAAACCTCTGGTTGCACACTATGTACGCTACAAACATAAACCATCTGAGACTTTATGGTTTATTATCCAAACAGTGCATGGTTCCAAACGAGGCAGCGATAGAGAATTTGCCTTAAAAAAATGCGAACAAACTTGGATATATAACCTTGAGACTGTGAGATATGGCTTAAACTCCTCGACAGAATGGGGAATTTTCATGCAGAAGTAGTAACATAGAGGCCATATAATAATAGTTTCTGTAAAGTCAGAGATTTCTTTTGAAAGCAAATCTGAGGTGCGCTCAAGACCCTATAACAGACCATTGGAAAGAGAACCAACGAAATCATGTTATCATGTCACCAGAGGGTAAAAACAGGTATGGATAAGAAAAAACATGGAACTAAAAAAGAACCCAGCCTCATAAAAAGAACTAACACATTGTAATTGATGCCATATGAATCTAATATGCAGAAATATATATACCAACGGTACTTTTGAAATGATAATTGAGATTAAAAAAGCAGAAACAAAGGGGACTAATTGTAGTCCCTGCAAAATAAAATATAGTGTAATAGTAACCAAAGTTACAATATGAGCAAACTTGGGAACACCATAATAAACAGATAAACCTTTTGTAAAAGAAAAAATGCTGATTTGCGGTTGGTTGAATACAGTTCCAAGATGGCATAGATATGTGAGACCAATATCATGATAATGTAGGTACAAATAAAGGCATAAGTGTCAAACACTACATAATGTATTTATTATTTTTTAGTACTACATAGTAAATGTGAGGTTGTACAAGCAGCTTGCCAAATAAGTCTGAAATATGGCTTATTAAAAGAAGTAACATCTATTCACAAAGAGATAATCACCCTCGCAAGATGGCGCTGGCATGCGTCAACAGAAATAAGAAGAAACTCGAGCGAGACAGGGAAAACCAGTCCCTCTGAAAATCCCATGACTATGCTTAGAAGTCACGAATGCGGCACAGCAGTTTTAACTAACCACAAAAAAGTCTGTGTTTCATTTGTTGTTAATGATCTGAACAGACGCGCAGGCGAGCAGAGGACGTAAACAAATGGTTCCAGGCAAATTATGTAAGTAGCACTTTTCCTGCACGCTTGTGTCAGGAAAAGGAAATAGATAACATTTTAGCAATAATTAAAATAATTACAAAGTAGCACATGCAAAGGAGTGCGATAAAAAAAGCCGACAGATTAGTGAAAGGAAACAACAGGCCAATAGCAATAAACACAGCATGCACAAAACCTATGAAAAAATGCATGACCCACCAGTTAAAAGTGGAAATGTTCTGTTTCCTTACAGAGACACTAAAATGATCCCAGTGCTGAGACGGTAAAAGCAAAGGCCTGTCTGGCTCAAAACGCTGTAATAACGAAAGGAAACAAAATAAATAAATACATATTATAATACAGCTGATCCCTGTGTGAGCAGGTCAATAATATGTATGGCATGAAAAATATTTCAAACGCAGCACTATTATAAAGTTTGGAGATAAACAAAATGCACTATGTGGTACAGGGAAGAAGCAAAATTATTTCCGTGTGTGGAGTTAATAAAATCAGCAAAAATGAAGATATCAACCTTATACTGTTCACAAGAATAGAAACTAACCTTCTGGTATCAAGAAGCTCAAATCTGACTGTACAAACAAACAGGTCAGTTTTTTACAATAATATGGTTTAAACAATCCATGTCCATGGTTTTCCGTTGTGGGTTTTTAACAAATTGTTATGTTTTTTTGTATTGTAGTGAATGTGCAGAAAAAAACGAAACAGGTCTTTGTGATTCTTTCACCAATTCAAAGAAAAATATTTTTGCCCTGAAGACGGCCACATCAAAAAGAAAAGACGCTAGTCATAGCACCTAATGTACCTTTCAAGGCCGAAACATGTGTAGACATATCCGTGTGATTTAAAAAAAGTAATCCTATGCATGAAAGATTAGAACAACTGTATTTGTTAATAAATAAAACAGAGTGATAGCTGAATGTATGATCATTGATAATGTTACGAGAACACAGAGAGTCAATTCAAAAGTACACAATAGATTTGTCACATACTAACCCCACTCTTTGGTAAAAGATTGATATCAGTAGTCAGAGATTATTTGTTTTGTTTTATGTGAATGTGCCTTGTGGAAAGTGCACATGAGACATCTTAATTGTTTTTATGTTGATATATGAGTATATGAATAAACTTTGTTTTAAGTGTAACAATTTTAAAAACATGGAAGGTGTTTTTTGACCAGTATAGCAATAACACAAGTGTGAATTACTGTCCTAAATTCAGCGGATTTAGAGAGAGGTAATTGGTCCCACCCCATCATTTTCTTGCATACTCTGATTCTTGACAAGTTCACATGCACCTGAAAGGTCTTACGAAGTGGTATTTGTCCTATTTGTGGGAGGGGAAGAGTCGCTAATTCACTTTATGTTTTTCATGTGATGGGTGTAAGGATTTGAGAATCAGATATTTTAAGCCATTCTTTAAACATGTTGATATTCGTAGAATTGATCAGGCATTTAGTATGTGTAAATTGACCCAAAACCTAAATAATGTTCACTTTGTTGCAACGTATTTACACTGAATCTGGTTGAGAAAAATCATCTGTTAAAAGGGGTGGTATAGACCTGTTAATTAACTTTTTAAATGAGATTAGTGTTACTTGAGCCTTGTCTTTCTACACAAGTGCTGTGGTTTGAACGATGATGTACAATGTGGCATATTTGATTTTATTTGTAGATTTTATTCAAGTTTTATACATTGTATTTTATTTAACTTATTACTTATGTCGCATAAAGGAATATGAAATGAAAAAATAATTATTTTATTTACACAGTTGATCAAACACAAGGAACAATTTAATTCAGGAAGTAGTAAGAACTACTAAGAAGGCTACAGGAGAATACAGAAAAACAGTTACCACAGAAGAAGAATAAAGTGCATGGAAGACCGTACCAGAGAGTTAGAGCCAATAGAGTGAAACAGCAAAAGCAAGATGTTGCACAAATATGACTGGGAACTATCAAGAGGAGAATGGAAGAAGAGCAACATATCTAAAAAGCTACATAGACTCAAAACAAGGGAGAAAGATAAGGGGGAGTAAAACTATTGATAACAAGTATGATGTAGAGAAAACAAACCTGTAGATGGGGGAAATATGTTGAAAGAAAGTGAAGTGTGAAAAGTAGCACGTCGATTATGAGTGAATAGAGGCAGGGGAAGAGGATTGGGTAAAAGCAAATGAATGAAGCAGGAAAACAATCATAAAGACAAGGGTAGGCAAAAAGATAATTCTGTTAGTATGTTTAAATGTAGGTAGTGTTTGTGATGTGTTCCAGCATCTTGAAGCGTCGCTTGTGCTAGATGACATTACCAATCAAAATCTCAGACCAAGGGACGGACAGACTCAAAGACGTTGGCATACTGGCAGATATCGGAGTGATGCTTGCACACTCACACACAAACTTGATTACACAGAGGTTTTATACCCCAATATGTGTCATCTATGACGTCATCCTACATGACGAACTGTAAAACCTATTGACAGGAGGGATTGGTTATGAGAAGATATATCTACTTATAGCATACATATGGGTTATTACTTCATTGGCAGTCTCTTATCTGTAAGGCACACCTCAAACTGCCTCTAAATATGTATAATAGTGATTATAGTGAACAAAATAGCAACAGATTGTTCTATGCAACATTGTATAGCAGGTTGCCCCATAGACCCAGTGATTGGTTGGCAGTCAAACCCAATCTTGGACATTTGCCTCGGATAGTAGCATGGAAGCAAAATGAAACCCAGGTGCTTGAGTCATGTCTGATTACTCCCCACTTTCCAAATGAGCCCTTCATCTCTCATCAGTCTGACCATGAGCCAAAGTTTCTGGGCTGTAGTTGACCTTATAGCTTGCTCTCTATTCGGTGAAAAACACGGGAGTGTAAGCACATCACTATCTTCATACACAGCTTAATGAATAGCCTCTGTTTTTAACTTCTAAGTATCGTGTGAAGAGACCACAACGGTGTCCATTTCGACCTCTTATTTACTGCTATTTGATTCAATAATGCTGGATGTCATTGCTCCGCTTGGTCTCTGGAATCTTGCTCACTCCATCTTGTAGGAGCCTACTCCATTGTTAATTGTCCAATACTTGGTCTTGCAAATGTTTTCTTCTTCTTTAATCTAAGATAAATATTTCTCACGTCCATGGCTTATCCATCTGCCTTCCTTTGTTCTTTGCAGTTATTTCTCCAATGGCATCTTTAATCCCAAACCAACATAGACTCCTCTGAAGTAGCTGGATTGAATCTTTACACAAAACCAACATCCATTTTCCTATCATGGCCTTGCCATGCTATATTTTCCTATATAGCAAGCTTCTATGTGTCTCATCTATCTCGAATTATTGCATATTTACACATATTGGTCAGCAAGTTACTTTATCATTTTTTTCATACATAATTACTTTATCATTTTCTCTTGTCACTTTTTAGTATTTTCATAGCTATTTCAGTATGTCCTCATATATCTTCTTCATGACATCACTCTGCCCTCGTCAGATTTCACTCAGCTCTACATGATGTACAGTGGTCCGTGCTGACATCCTACCACAAGAATTCCTTCCATTCTCTCAGTACAAGGATGCATTCAATATGGTTGTTGAGTGCATATCATCTTTCGTACACTCGATTGCAGTACAGGCATAACACATGGGGTCCGACATATAGCCCTTCTCCTGCTATTCCAGTATGACGGCGATGAGGGGGCGGGTGTAAGGGAACATGTGTCCATCTGTGCCTCTAAATTTCTCCCATCTGGTCAAGTCCTCAACCACATTCTCCCCTTCATTCTCTTTGGGAACCATATCTTTTTCACTCACCTGAGGTGACCCGAATTCTTTATAAGTCCATTCACATTCCAGATTATGTGACAGAATTCTCCTGATGGTGTACAGCTTATCCAAAGTCCTACATATTTCATAGGATCCTTGGGCTAGCAGAACTCTGTTCCTCGAGGTGCAAGGGTGCTTTTCTTTATACTCTCCTGGGTAGTTTCCTCATCTTGCATTTGTTCAGCCGCTTCACCTGCTTCAGCATCTATATCAATCATTATTTTCATCCCAGCTTTCTTGGCTGTCTTCTGGCACTGTCCCAAGATGATACTTATAAGACATAATCCTGAATGTTGCTCTGAGTATTTTGAAAGCACTGGCCAGCCAGGTTGGAACCATGGCAATAGAAATGAGAACCACTCATCTCCTGCTGTCTCATCCGCTTCATCTTCCATATTTGTGTACAGAGTCGTTAGAATAGTTATTGCTTCAGCCAGGGTTCAATTTTCCCAATCATGGGATGGTGTGAATGTACAGCAAGAAGGCTTGACCTTGGTACACACACTTCCTTACATTGCTGAACCTGTCATAGAGAGTAATTGGCCTGATGTCTCACAATCCCTCCCTGATTGCATTGAATCCTGTTATTATTGTATAAATTGTCGGTAACCGTTCCCATTTTGTGATATGCAGCTACTTGATGTGCACAGCAGTCTGGAGTCCTGGCCTACATATAGATGTCACTATCATTGCTGTATTGCTGTATTTCTGAACAGTTTATGTTCATCTGGAATGTCTTCATAGGACTTTATTAATTTTGACGACAAATAGTTCTGCCTATTCAGCCAACAAAGAATAAGCAATCTCTTCCTTCTCTAGTGTTCATTCATTTTTGGAAATTCATCGATATTAAGATCTTTTTGAGGAATCACTAATGCTGGAACATGTAGTAATACAATGGAACATAGTCCTCCCCAATTTTTACGCAACTGCATGTAAGCTCTGGATCGACAGGCCCATTATCGGTCCATCAGTACAGCAGTTAATCCATTCATTCCTGGGACCTCAACTGTCTGTCCACATCCTTTGTTCTCTATAACCAGAACCAAGCCTCCATTCTTGAAGCATGTTGTTGCATTCTGTAATGGTATTATGGATACTGCCACTGCTTCGTTGTTGACCCATGTTAGTAACTGATAATTCTTGGCCCATGATTCTAGGCATCTGTCATTCACTATTTGCACTATGCTTACTGATTCTTTCTTCAAATAGTGTGCAGGGCAGGATAATAGTCCTTCTTCCCATGCAGTACTGGTGGCAACACACGCATATACCAATAGCTGAGGTCCCTCCCAGCATCCTGGCTCTCCTGATCTTTCAGTCATATCAGAGCAATCCATCCTCTTCATCTCGACAATTTTTATTTGTTCTCCAATCTATGATGGATATGTATATTTTTTGCTTGTCGCCCCATCCCAATTTCCATCCTTTATGCATTCACATAAGTATCTTCACATGGAAATGTTCCTCTCGATTGGCAACGTAAAGTTGCCCATTTTCCTTTGAATTGCCCTCTGGTTGTGCACGTTGCTAGAGACATATTGCATCATGTGCAGGCATCTCTTTGGCAATACATCTTCTTGCTGTGTTCATGGCATATGGTATTACATAACAGACAAAATAGCTTTCATCTGACGTTCTCTCTCCCACCTCCTTCATGTGCTGATACCATAGGTTATTTTTTAAATGAGCCAAATGATCAAGACGTGTTTATATCTTCATGATCTTCCCCAACATACCTTTTAAATCAAAATATTAGCCTAGTAAGATTATAAATGATACTCTTTGTGCTTTCATCACTGACAATAGTAACTGTTTCATTGTTCCCCAACATGCCTGTATTGTTTCTTATAACATGTCTAAATGTCATAATCATCAGGAGAAAAACACAAATGATATTACAAAATAATATCACACTTAATACTCTATGAAAGCTCATTGCTTTTCTTGATGGCAATGAGCCTCTTATACTCTGGAGCCTACTGATCCTCTGACTATTACAGGGCCTGCAGTAGCAGCCCTGTAGTTATGGTTAAGTTGCTCAACCCATAGCAAGAGCACTTTTTGGGCGGATTATTACTTTGCACCCACTGGATGAATCCATGCCAAACTTTGCAAAAAAGTATATGGTCCTGTCGGAATTATTGTGGGAAGTTTGGTGAGGTTTCATTAAGGGTGTGCAAAGTTGTAGGTGGATCCAAAATGTCTGTTTTTTTTCCATAGATGCAATGGAAAAAGTGTTTTGCTTACGTCTACAGCAGAAACCGCTGGACAGAATTTCACCAAATTCGCAGCAGGAGCGGCGGCTTGGGCCCAAAAGCAGGCTTTTGTAAATTTGGGGTAAATCTGTCCAGGCGTTTTTTTTTTAAATGCCTCAAAAGTAGGTCCAAAGAAATGTGTGATATCTGGGTTCAGTCCGTGGACTCACTTCCCTGTTCACTCCACGGACAGGCCTCCTATTGGCCCACAGGCTTTCGGGATGTCCACGGACATCAGGTGCACCAGATGATTGGATAGTGAAAGGCGTGAGGTGCATCATATTTTCCAAAACACCTGACATGTTGGATCTGCCGACAGCCACACTGACTGCAGACGGATCAGTGGGGAAAAAGTCTGGAAAACACATTTTGGGTCATTTGGTGTTGGCAAGAGTGGCTGGGAAGGGTTGGGGAGTGGAAAAAAGATGATATGGGGCTCTTTGTTTAGGTGGAAGAATAGCATTTGGATGGCGCGGTTGTTCATGGACATCGCGGTTGTCTTTGATCAGAGTCTTGGGCGGACAGCTTGAGACACACATTTGGGGTTATTTGGTGACTGAAAGAGGGTTTAGGAGGACAGTTTTGGTTATTTGGCGACTGAAAGAGGGCTCGAGCGGACAGCGCAGATTTTTCTTTGATTGAAAGATGGCATGGGGGGACAGCTTCAGACACACATTTGGGGTTATTTTGTGTCTCAAGAGGGCTTGCTCGGGCTAGGGGAGTGGAATCTAGATTATATGGGGGTATTTTCAGAGTTGAAAAATCGGGTTGGTGGTCCATTTCAATGTTTGCAGACGTCATCTGAATTGGGAGGCTCAGGACAAGTTGTGGTGTGGTGGTTGTGGCCAGTGTCCAGATTCTTGGGTGCATGGCTGTATTATGTTGTGGTGGTTGTGGCCTGTGGCTAGATTTTTGGGTGGATGGCCATATTATGCTGTGGTGGTTGTGGCCAGTGGCTAGATCCTTCGGTGCATGGCCGTAGGCCGTAGAATTTGAATCCATCCATTGGCTACAATCATTATAATTATATGTTTACAGCAATTATAGATGGTGGTTGGGTAGTATTTAGTATTTGTAACATGGTAACACAATACAATTGAAGTGCAAATAGTATTTATGATTGCAGTACCATTGGGGTCACATGTTGAGTTTTTTGTACATGGTAATGTAGGAGAAATTGCTGCTTCTTTTTCTGTGAAAAAAACACAGTACAATATGTTAGGTAGATAGTTTACAATGTCACATTGCATACAATCTCACAAATGCAAGTACTCTTTAGACCCTCATAATCAGTGCATTCTAAGTACTATGTTTGGAACAACAATACTGTGTTTTTTGCACAGTTGTTGCTTCTGTTTGCACAATCATTGGGAAAAATACCTATACAGCATAAAAAAACGACTACATTTATTTGACATTAAAAGTGTCAGAGTTTGTCTGAAGTTTACAGTACTTAAGGAAATCTTTAAGGTGCACAAATAAGTGTATTTGTTGTTACAAACCTTGTTGCAGTAGGAAGAATCGTAATGGTGTATTTGCAATGAAGTATAATAAACAGTATTTTTGAAGTAGTTAGATACCTGTTGGTGTATTGTAACTGTTTTGCTTTTCAAAAGTGCTGTTATACTCTTTTTTTAAAGGGATTTTTAAGTACTTAGATACCTTTTGGCATATGGAAACTGTTTTGCATCTCAAAAGCAGCACTGCAGAACTATAGATGATTCTAACTAATTGATAGTTTTATAGTTCTGAAAGGTATTTTTTGAAACCGTTAAAAACCGGTTGATGTGTTCTAACTATTTTGCTTTTGAAAATTAATATTGCATTATTATGGATGCAGTTAGATACCATTTGGCTTATTCTAACTGTTGATAGTTCTACAGGTTAGTGACTGACCCTCATAGTACATTCTAACTACTATATTTGGAGCAACATTACTGTGTGTTTTGCACAGTTGTTGTTTCTGTTTGCATAATCAATGGGTCATTGTGAAAAATATATATGCAGCATTAAAAAAACATGCAGCATTAATGTGAGTATATCTTTCACAACACATTTGTTTGAAGTGTGTATTACTTAAGGGAATGTTTAAAGTGCACTAACTGTTGATAGTTTCACTGGTCGGTGACTAAATCTAGGTTTAAGGAATATTAAATAGGCATTTGTTAGATTTTCTGGTAATATCTGTTTTAGAATAGTGGATGTGTTGTTGCATTCAAACCAACCATATCTTGTTTTAATGTATGCTTTATAGTGAACTGCAGTGGTTGTGGCACCAGTGTGGTAGATTATGCCTACACTTGTGAAGGTTTTCTTGCCAAGTGATACTTGCCCATATGCGAAGCTATTAAGCTTGCAGTTGTTTTTGGTAACATTTTTGTTGTACCATAAAAGCATTAGTATTACATATTGGCTATGTGAGTTTATGTGCAAGGTGGAGCAATTGTCTGAATTGCAGAAAGTGCATAATATGGCATAATTTGCGTTTTGCACCAGCTGATGAAATGGAATGGATTCACAATTTGGTATTGATGCATACACAAATCGTTCACTAGGGATGTGCTCTTGTGAAACATGGTTGCAGAGACTGCATGTATGTTTCCATGTGTATGAAATCTGGAAGATTTAATTTATAGATATGTTCTTGGTTTCCAGTACTTGTAGTAAGTACATTAGACATTCCTGCGGATCTTCCTGTGTGTTTATGGTGAATTTTACCATTCCTGCACAGTAGTCCAACTCTTGTCTTATTCCTGAGACACTCTAAGTGTCGTCAGGATTATTTGTGGCATTTCTATGAAGGACAAGAATTTGTAAACAACTGGTCAGAGCCGTTCAAGTAAATGTTTTGAACAATTGGTGGCAATTGGAACAGAAAATGGATTGCTACATTTGCATAGCATTTGACATCAGTTGTGTAGGAAAATTTAAGTGGACCAGAGAGTTGTATCTGTTTGTCATTTGCTGGACCGCCACTTGTTTTTTTAGAAGACATATTTCTCTTTATATCTGCTGATGTATGTGCAGCTGTGTTTGCATTAGCCAGTTTTGTGGTTGTACTACTTGATGGAGGAGCAGTTATTTTTAGTTTCTTTGGTGGGATTGTTGGGAGATCTCTTATAAATGTGGTTTGCATTCATTTTCTTTTCAAAACTTTACCTTTTTCAGGAACAGGGTACATATCGAGATGGGGTGGGTGGAGTACATGTAGTCTGTTGTACTCTAGGATGCAAGGAATGTCAGCCTTGATTTTGCATCAAATAGACTAGGAATAGTCCTTCGAGTGTACGTAGACGTGCAAGGGCTACATAACCCATACCTTCTTTAAAGACTGTGCTGCCAATGTCAATCAATGCCTGATCTAGGGTTAGACCTTGCAATTTGTGAATAGTTACTGCATATGCAAAATTGTTCTCTGCGTACCACATGTCTTTGAAAAGAAGGAGTCGTGCTGTTGAGCATCTTATCCTTTTAACTTCTGAAAGTATGTCAAAGTGAATTTTGACAAATCGAATGTTGTTGTCATGTACATATGTCTGGAAGCCAACAACTGTACCAATTGCTCCATTGATTAAACCTTGCTCCACGTCAAGGTTACGTTTCAGAATTACCCTGAAGTTTAAACATAACATTAACAGTTTCTCCAAAGGAGCTGTGTCGGAGATACGTTTTTCTAAGCTATTTATTTGTACAGTTGATTGTTTTTTGATTATGTGTTTTTACCATTTGCCAAGGTCATAAAATTGATGGTCTTTTCACAACTTAATGTGAATAATAAAATTACCTTTGACATTCAGGTTAAAGTCTTGACACATAGTACCTATTACTTTCTCATACTAGTTTTCACCTCTATCCAACTGAAGACTGTCTGTTTCCCACCTCACAGTACACCAACTTTGTGGTGGTCTGAACCCCAACAGGTGCCCTTTTTTCTGTGTCCCAAACCATAGAGACTGAATGTACACACCCATGGATAGATCTGGGATCTACAATTAAGAAGACTAGAACAAAACTAGGAAAGTCCAAAGTTTATGGTCTGTCCTGCAGTTTATCCCATTAAGCATAAGCTTGCGTAACTACACCCAGATGTTGATGATACATAAGGAGTGTCATGCTGTGCACTTTCAGTTTGTCTGTGGAGCTAATATACACTATTGGTTGCATATCTTTTCTTAACATTGCCTCATTGAATTGAGTACAGCTTGCTAGGTTTGGCATTAAGGACATACAATTTACATGTTGTTGGGCTAATTGTTCTATCACATCAGGAGCAGATGTGTCATGCCCATATCACTCATGGGTGTGTCTACTATTTAAGATGGATTGTGCATCTTTAGAAAGAAGACCAATTCTAATGTTTTTAAAAATGTTAGCAGGGGTGAGGTCTGCAGACTGAAGCATGTTTTGAGTTTGTTCTCTGTATTGGAAATGTTGCCAGAGATTTACATTTCCTATGCTGCCAAATGTGTTGCGGCACTGTTTGTGTCCTAAGGTTTTAAAAATAGGTTCACCTTTCACTGGTGTTAATTGTAGGAGATCTCCAAAAACAATGACGTGTTTTCCTCCAAAGAGTTGTTCGTCGTCCACTTTAAGGACTTCTTGAAATCTGAAGTGAATTAAAGCCAACATTAGGTTGGAAACCATGCTTACTTCATCTATTAGAAACATTTTCTTTTGTTTCAGAATTCTGTGTACTTCAGCAGCAGCTTCTGTTGATAGTTTGTAGTGCTCTAATTTGTTTTGGTGTTCTACTGCAAGGAGCAGTAGTCGGTGTAAAGTAACACCTCCTATGTTGTAGGCAGCTAAACATGTGGGGGCTGTTACAACAGCTGAAAGGTTTCACCACTTACATTGAGGAGTAAAGGTTTATAATGTTGACAGCTACAAGTTTTACTTTCATGCTTCAAACCATGTTCAATTTCTTTAGTCACTTCTGGGTAAATGCTAAATTGCTCATCATTTAACTGTGATTTGAGCACTGACAAGTCTTCTTCTGATTGTTCATATTGATACATGGTGTTCTCTACTTCAGTCATGGCTATGTATGCTCCATTTGCAATGAGTGGCTCTCCAAGTGGTTCTTGGCTTCCTGTAACAGAAAGTTGACTGTCCTCAGGTGTGCATTCATTTTGTTGTGCTTGAACTTCTTCCTGTTGTTGGCGTTCATTGTCCAACATGTTTTTGTATTGCTTGAAATTGACATTTGTTATAATGCTTTCATTTGCATTGAATGCAGCTTCAAATGCATCATAGTTACCTAATGAATCTTCTTCTTTTCTCCATGGTTTAAAATGTTGCAGTGGGGCCATGTAGTAAAGTTGTCCATGTTGAGGAGTTTAAAATGATAATTTCATATGATTAATTAGGCTTGGTTTGGTGAGTTTGACAGGACTTCCTTCACAAGCTCAGACCATGTATTTTCCACATTTTTCATCTGGATTCCCATTATCTTTGTAGGAGAAATATTGTGCTATGTGGTACAGGCACATGTTTTCCAAAGCTGTACTTCTGTTTGGGTAGTATGTATCTAATACATTTTTTTTTTAATGTCCTTACTGTTGGGATTTTTGGCTATTGTTTCTATGTCTTCGTAGGATGTCAGCATTCTTTTTCTGGATGCAGCAGGACCAGGGCTTAGCCAGACAATGGGCATCATTACGAGGTTGGAGGTAGCCATGGTGCTATTAACACCATGGCTTCCCCTTTACCGCATTCCGGGTCCGGGTCCGGGTTCTCGGAAAAGGGATTTACCGGGTCATTCCAACCTTGGAGGACCCGGTAAGTCCCCATTCTGAGAACCATTCCACATAGGGCTCAATGGGAATGGGGATGCAGCTAATAACGTTCCCGTTATTAGCTCCCTGATCCCTTAGCAGCTCCCGCTAAGGGACCTCGTAATGGGTTTAACGGCAACAGCACCCTTACCGTTGCTGTTAACTCCTTACCGCCTGTTAAGACGGATTTCTGAACTCTGTCCTGGCGGCGCAGAAGTTCAGAAGGCCAACCTAATTACTTGGAACAGGGTAACCTCTGGACAAGCCAGACCAATCAGGGTAGCGATCGCGGCGGTCAAGACTAGGTCTCAAGAGGGGTGAGGGTGACTGAAAGCCCGCAATGAGCATACAAAGCAAGGAAACGTAAAAATTACTTCAAACAGGTGTTGTATTAAAAATATATACACATTTATTCCAAGGCCTTTGCAATAATGACCGTAGCGAGAAATCACAATAAAACTCTAGTAAACCAACACATACCAAACCAATACAATATATATACAAATACAAACAAGTCTAAAGCGTTAGATGCACGAAATGTGTAGTCCACCTAGAAGGGAAGGAAAACAGGCAGTGCGAAATAATGCTTAGACCCAGTCCGCCTTCGGAGGCACCTAACTAAAAGGAAGTCCAAGCCCTACGAAGAGTGGAGCCTTGTGCTCAAAAGTACCTGCACACGCTGGTGCCAACGGGCAAAAAGGGGAGTCTCTTCGAGGGAATCAGGCAGTTCAGTTTGGTGCACAAATGAAGAAGAACAGAGTTCCGGGACTCAAGCGCAGCCTCAACTGTGGGCAGAAGCAGAGCGCGAGTACGGAAAGGCGTGCTGTTTTGACACAGCGGGGAAAAGCTATGGGCTCCTGCAGGAGGGCGACCAGTTCCTAGCTATGCTTCTCACCGGTCCCCAATGCAAGCAGACCCAGGCTTCTCCGCGTCAGTTTCAGTGCTGGCAGGTTCAGGGGAGCAGGGGACGTCTCGTCGTCGTGTAGATACTGCAGCAGCAGAGTTGAGTTAAAGATGTCCCAAACAAAGTGAACCCGCACAGTTTGTTACCACAGCAGGGCAACGGAGCGGCCGTGTGTATCTCAGCCAAATGTACACTACTCACTTCAGACCGGGAATGCCAAGTGTACGAATCGTGTGAGAGAGACAAGGACTCAAAATACAACACAACCTGGCGGCGGTTGCAGAGCAAGACTCCTGGGTAGGCTGGTCAGTCTGCTGGATGGCCCAGAGACACTTCCGAAGGCCTACGTGCAGGAGATGGTGAAGATGCCGAGAATAGCTGTTCCTGCTATTCCAAGGGTCGAAGTACCAGTACAGGCCTTCTGGTTCGATCAGAGGTAGAAAGGGTTTCACAAAGCGACAGCAGTGCAGAGGAGCAGTCCTTCAGCGGGTCACCAGCGATTCCTCCGTTCAGCCTCACTTGGCTCCTGTATTCCTTTGTTCGTGAGAACTCAGGAGATCGACATGGTAGTGGCGTTTCCAGCCCCCTCTTATCCACGGTTCCCTTTGTGCCAAAACGGAGGGGACCCAATGGGAGATCTGCTCATCAACACTCACACTATACGTGGACCTATCACGGACCACGGTGGTCCCAGGCATTCACACCACCCTAGACTCTCTGGCACCCAGGATGTGGATTGGGACCAGACATCCCAGCCCACATCCTGGAGGCGCACACAAGGCCTGTAGAAGCCCACGAAAGCATCTGTGTTTCGGGGGAAAGTACATGCCCAAATAAGGAAGGCCCTGGGTCGGCTCGTCCTGGGGAAGGTGAAGGGAGCAAGACGGTCAGCGGACAGGACAAAGGAGCCTCGTGGTCTGGCCATTTTGGAAGCCAGGTCACCATTTTGGGCTAAGCGCGAAAAACGCGCTTAAAACGCCAAAAGGAGCTCAAAACACAAGAAACGATCTCTGCCACCATTCCCGTCCGTGATTCACTTGCACCGATCAGTTACAATCCAAAAAGAGTATCTAGTGCCTGTAGAAGGCTAGAGACCCAAGAGAGCAGTAACTTAGCTTTCAGTGCCCTCTCGTGTCATGTTGCACGAAAGCCGCAACATGATAAAGAAACTACGGAAAACAGTGTTTCCCGGTACTGACTGTCTTAAAGGCATGTCAGTTTCCCCGTAAGAATGGAGCGAAAGCCCAGAGGAGTGCGGCAGAAGGCTGCACTTCTCTGGCAAAGTCTAGATCATGGTGAAAACAACAGCAAAAAGTTTAGGGGTTGCCACATGGAAGGAAAATTACCCACAATTACGAAATCTTTCCTAACATCGCCGACCTCGTAATGAGGCCCAATGTGTTAAGATTGGCCATATAAGGCTGTGCCTGTTAAACGGTCTGCAGTGTTGTAGCATCCACATTCTCTTTGGGAGAGCATTTTTATGCCAAAGCTGTATAATGTTGATGATATGTCATCGCAGAGGTCTTTTAACTCTGTTTTCTGAGCTTTGGTTAGGTAGGCTGTGACATATCTTGCAACAGCAGTGGAATTATCTGCAATATATTGTATATCTATGTTTGCATTCCACAAGAGGTCAATGATTGCATTATCATCATTGATGTACATTGAAGCTTTGTTTCTTTTAATGCTGTATGTGTTTTTAGGTGATTTGGCTTTCACACTGTGTCTACTAGAAGACATGAAGCTGTTTGGTGCATTGGGTGTAGTATTTACCTTTGTTTTTATATCTGCGTCAGAAGTATTTGCCACACATATGTTTTTGGAAGCGTAAAAGGTGTGTACGTAAAATGTGTGTACGTAGCTCAGTATGTGTGTTTTCTGAAGGGATGTTGCAGGATATGTATTTGTGAATAAACCGAAAAACAGTGGCATCACTGTCATGACCAAACTTAGGAGCATCTCAAATCCACAAAAGCATGTGGATGTGTGGTGCTTCTCTATTGATATTCTTTTCTCTAAAAGAAGTGTTGCACTACTCCGAGGGGAGGGATGGTTGTTTATATATGAAGTGCAGCTTGGCAATAAGGCAGTGGCGAAAGTATCTTGATACATTTACAGGGTCAAGAGAACAGAGTTCTCCTTGTGTTTTTATGTCTATTGCTTCTTTATTTTGTTTGCTGTGCGTAAGAAGTTGTGCAAGTCACCCCATGCATATTCTGCACAACTTAAAGTAACAAACCATGATGGTGGGCCGAGGTTCCTTAGCATACACCGTACATCAGCGTGACATTGGAACCAGTATTCTTTTGTACCACGCATGGTTGCCAATAGATTTGAGATACTTGTCTGCAAAACTTCATTTTTGTCTTTTTTCTTTTGAAGGAGTTGGATAGCAGACATGTTTAAAAAATTGGAGACTGTTTTCAATGTGTGTGGCAAGTCTGTAACATAGAGTTGCTAGTTCATTTTTTAACAGAAGGTTGAATATGTATTCTACATTTTGTCTGAATTTGGGGGTCTTCAGAATACATTTGTATAGAGTGATATTGCGATGCTGTTATTTGCGTGGATCTTTCATCATACATTCCCCTTTTCATCTAGGAAAGACTAGAGGAAATGCATGCGCTTCTACACTTTTCTCCCATATGCTGATTGGAGATCCTTTGGCTTGACGCAGTTGATATGTTTCTAATGCATTGTCTATGGTGTCGTTGGAGTGTAGTGGGTGAATTGTATACTGGTCTGAAATATTGGATGCAGTGATAGATCTACAAGTTCAAATTGGCCAGTCGGTGATGAATCCTGAATTATAAGTGTGGTTCCTCATTTCTCCTAAATTCTGTTCAATGTTTATATCTTTGTAGTACTCATGGTTTCTTTTAGATATTGTAGGGCTTTTCTAACTGTGTTTAAGTCTACTAGTTGTTCCCATATGTTTGTGTCTTTTTTTGCTACACCATCAAAGATTGATCTATTGCCCATTGTACTCTTATAGTTTCTACATTTTCATTAAGATCTAATTGCAAATTTACTACTTTGCCATGAATGCCCTATAGCAATTCAGAAGAATTGAAGGTGTATTATAGCTTGAAATGGGTGTACTGTTTGGATTATAATGCTCTCATACAAAATTAAGCTGTTGGAGAGGTTTGTAAATGGGAATATTTCCAAGTTATTAGTGACAGCACGTGATGGCATTTGGTTATTATCAAGCTTTGTATTGCAGTATGTGCAAAGTATTGAGGGGTCACTTATTTAGTTTTTATTTTCTGTTATAAGATATAAAGCTAATTGGAACCATTGGGATTCCTAATTGTCCTCTATTTTGTAATTCATATCTACAGTTGTTGTGCTATTTTTATAACAAGTTCTGTGACAACAAACACATACTTGGTTTGGTACTTCAGCAGATGTGCTTTTAAACGTTGATATTTCTTTTTTGTATGTGTTTATTAGAAGATTGGTGTTTGTAATATGTTTGCTAATGTTCTCTGAAGTTACTGAATTTTCTAAGTTGTCTTCACTTCCAAAATAATTACCTTGGATGTGTTCTATTTGTTGAAGGAGTTCTTTGGTTGTTCCATGCAGGAGAATATCATCAACATTCTGCAATTGTAAAGCAGGACATTTTGCATAGTACAGTGTCTGCAGAAGATTCCTTATATTGGAATGGTGCTTTCCTATCATTTTGATGTGGTGGAAGGTGCTTTTGCAAGCAGGTCCCGAAATGCAGGCCAATTAATATCCTTGCAGTCCAGTTTAGTTGCACACTGGACAGGAGTCTGTGGTTTGTAAAGCTTTTATTCTAATTTTGTCTTTTACTTTCACATAGTGATTGAGAATATGTCATAAAGGATTGTTGGTGTACGTTACACATTGTGCACCATGGCCATTTGTAGACTTGATGGATTGGTTTGATGAAAGGAACAGTTGATTGAAAGTTTGTTGGGGATGTTTTTCCAATAAGGGTTTCTTGCACCATAATGGTGTTTTCTACCATTGCATACCCCCGGGCATTACTATGCATTGCAATTGTTTTTTTTTTTTTTCGGTTCATGTTTATAAGCCTTTTCATTGAAATATGGTTCTGTGCTGCTTCTGTGAATCCTTTCACCTTCACAGGAGTTTGCAAAGGTATCCATGTTGACATTGTGCATGGTTAGAAGTACTTTTAGTAATTTACTGATTAATTTTGTTAGTGGTTTCATTCTGTTTAAAATTAATATAAACAATTTTCTTTTGAGCAGAATTGCGCTGTCAATTATAGCTTCTAGGATTAATTTTCTGCTGTCATTTTGAAGGGTAGACTGTGACTCTTCAGTTGTTTTCATAATTTTGTGAATTACTCTACGGTGGAAAATGTTTTGTAAAATTAATTTTATGGAATGCTTAACTGTGGCTACATTAACATTGTTAGATATAGTGGTGGTGTCATAAGAAGTTTTCTTCTTCTTTATACATTTTCTTTTATTTTTATTTTTTGGAAGAAGAGCCCTAGTTTTTTTAGTGGTTGCTGGTTTAGTTTTGTTGACTGACTGACTGTATTAGCAGTTTTGTTTGAATGTTTGCTGTAAATTGTGCTCGAGGTGGATGAGTATTTGGCATGCTTTTATTTTTATCTGCTCTATTTTTTCTTTGTTTTATACAGAGTTTCTTTTTAGTAGGCATTCTGTTCTGTCTCTTGGAGAAAAAAGGAAAGTGTGGGTTTGATAGTTGTGGAATATATGTGCTTGTATTGTGAATGAGTGTATGAAATTGAGGGCTGTGCGATTGTGCAATGGGCTGCTGGATGTGGTTGAGAAGGTTGTAAGAGTAGCTGTGTTTGTGGATGTGTCAAGGGCTTGGGTTAGTGCATACGTGAGTGGTAGTGGCAATGAATATGTAAGGTCATTAAGATGTTTTCAGGATAATAGTGGGTGTTATGATAATGGTGTTTAGATGATAATCTAAGGATGTACCTGTTGAGGTGTAATGAATAAGAGTGAAATAAATGTTATTGATTTTAAAGGAATTTTGTAAGCTACTATGCGGCTAAACTATACTGTATGAGTAACAGAAATAATACTACTACACTAATGCACTTACTTTGTTGTATGTTAAGAGTAGTTTTCTTTAGGTTGTTCACTTTCAGGAGGATGTTGTTCACTGCAATTGCAAAAGAAGAAAATTAGTGGGTATGTATGGTAATGGTGAAGTAATTTTAGTTCAAGAAGACATTATTTATGAATGTAGGAGGAGTTGTTGTGAAGAAGAGTTGATAACATTGTCCAATGCGCCTAATCATTGTCCAACACCGCAACCTTTACTTACTGCTAGTATTGTAACTTGCTTCATGTGTGCCTACTTTTAGTCCCATACCTTAACTTGCATGCAGTGTTCATACTTTAAACTGCCTCAGGTGTGCCTACGCACTGACCCACGCCACAACCCGTACTTACTATTAGTATTGTAACTTGTTTCATGTGTGCGTACATATGGTCCTATGCCGCAGCCTGCATGTAGTGCTTGTTTTGAAATCTGCCTTACGTGTAATCACTCATGGTCCCATGCTGCAATCTGCACTTATTGCTAGTATTGCTACTTGCCTCTCGTGTGCCTACTTATGGTCCCATGCCACAATATACATGCAATGCTTGTATTTTAATCTGCCCTAGGTGTGCCCACTCATGGTCCCATGCTGCAATCTGTACTTATTGCTAGTTTTGCCACTTGCCTAGGGTTGACCAGTCAAGGTCCCATGCTGAAACTTGCATCTAGTTGCTTATGTAAGGATGTGTACACAGCTGGTCCTTAATATCGTATACATATGCTGCAATTCTGTACTTAGTTGCCCACTAATATATGACCCCTAATTGATAACTTTACATATTAGCTACCCATGAAAATAACGTTCCTTGAAGTTGGTGCTATGTCAGCTCACATATTGCTGCCTATGCTCCCACGTCTGCTAGTGTTAGCCAACTATCACATGGAAATACTACTATACCCGATTCCTGCCATGGATGTGCCCTGCTCCGTAGGTGCATATATCCAACTAGGAAAGGGACTAGCCCACCTACGGTTCGCTCGGCACCACCCTATCCCCTGCCCTACCCCTTTCCGCCACTGCCCTCATGCCCCATTACAGGCCACTTGAGAAGACTTAGACTTCACGTTCTCCCCAATCATGACTGAATAAATTACAAACGTCCCTTCTTAACAAATAAAAATCTGAGACCCACAATGTCTCATCTCATCTTAACAATAGCCTAGACTCTACTAAATAATCTAACTACCACACCCTCACCTAATCCACCTCACACAGCCTAGATGTCCTAGCGGTAACGGAAACATGGCTCCACACAGCCTCAGGACCCCTCCTTTCCCTAGCTATCCCAGAAGGGTATACCATTTACAGAAAAAAATAGAACTACCACAAGAGTGGGAGGAGTAGCCTTAGTAGCTAAAGATGCCTTGAACATAACATAATTGAATCTCCTCTGATCCTGCATTCACCACAGGTGAAGACATCTCTTTAAAAATCTCCCTCACACCTACCTGCACACTCACACTTTATATTGTCTACAGGCCCCCATGCACTATCTCCACCTTCGAAGATGACATCACAACACTTTTGGCACACAACATGAAACCACACTCCAAAGTGATTATTATGGGTGATTTCAATCTAGGCTTCAACAACCCACTTGACACACATGCAGGCCTCTTGGCCAACTCTATGGAAGCCCAAGGATTCACTCAAAGGATTTCTGCCCCCACTCACGAAAAAGGGTGTACCTTAGACTGGATAGCTGACACCAATTGCATCACTAACATCCAATCTAATACCCCTTAGCCCTGGTCGGATCATAACACTATCATATTCACCACCACCATTACCCCCAAAAACTTGTAAACACTGCCACTAACACTTATGGCTCCCTCTAGAAATTCTAACAATATCAACCGAGACAACATGTTACCTCTCCTCAATCCGACCCTTGACTCCTAACACCTGGACAATGACCCTTCAATTTTGGTCAGTCAATATCATGAAATCATGTCTATTATGTTATGTTATGTTATTCGATTTGTATCGCGCAAAATCCCATGGGCATCCAGATGCCCAGAGACAGTGAGAGAGACAAGATGCAGAGCGTGTGGTTGTAGTGAAATAGCATTGTCTTAAGTTGTTTACGAATGGCAAGGTAGTCCTCTGTCTTTCGTAATTGTAAAGGGAGAGCATTCCATGCTTGAGCCCCTTGGACGTGAAAAGTGCGACCTAAGCCCCTTGGTCGTTGTATCCACGATAGTTCCAGAAGGAACCTTTCGGCAGATCTTAAAGATTTCCGAGGACAGTAAATGCTAATCCTTTCCTTCAGGTATGGGGGGGTGTTTCCATAGATGCATTTATGGCAAATCGTAAGCAGTTTGAACTCAATACGTGCTACCACCGGAGGCAGTGAGGTTTTTTTCTGGCTGCACTGGTGGGTTCAGAGATTTTCATCTGATAGATGATCCGAACTGCAGCATTCTGTATCTTCTGTAGCTGTTGTATATCAGCTTTGTTTGTGCCGCCCAATAGTGCATTACAGTAGTCTACTCGTGGCAATATCACCGCCCTTATGAGTGTAATACGATTTTCCACTGAGATTAGTGGTGCCATTTGTCTGAGGACCTTGAGGTGGTAATTGGTTTTAATGGAGATAGCTGTAGCATGCGTCTCGCAGTCTAAGCGTTCCTCCATGTAAGTACCTAATGTCTTAACTTTTTGCACTGCTTTAATTTGGTTTCCCTCAATAGTAAAATGAGCATACTTGGGGCCTAGTTTAGTTTGGAACTGTCGAGGGCCAAAGAGCATTAGTTCTGCCTTGGCCGTGTTTAGGCAGAGCCAGTTCGAGGTAATCCATTGTTTTATGACCTGGTAAGCTGCTGCTAGGGTAAGCTGGTCAATATCGTAATTCCCAGTCATGTTCAGCACCAATTGGAAGTCATCTGCGCAGTTGCAAAAGAAGATCCCCAAGGATTCTAATTCAACACACAGGGGGAAGATGTAAAGATTGAACAGAAGGGGGGAAAGAAAAGCCTCCTGTGGGACTCCACATGTGGTGGTCTGTGGCTTGGAGGAACAATCACCCCTATAGACCCATGACTGGTGATCCTACAGAAAGGATCCAAGCCAGGTGGTGGCATTTTTTGATAGTCCGTCGGCAGTGGACATCCTGTTGAGCAGGATTTTGTGGTCTAGCATGTCGAAGGCTTCTGATAGGTCTATCAACATCAGCAGCCCCGACTTGCTATGTTCCAACTTGGACAGCATATGCGCCTGCAGATTCAACAATGCAATCTCTTTGCCATGGAAACTCCGACACCCTGATTGCTTAACATGCAGTTTGCCGGTGTCAAGTACGTAAGATTGCAATTGTACAGTAGCTACCTTGTCAATGAGTTTGAGGAAAAAGAGGGTATTCGTTATGGGCCTTAGATTAGCAGCGTCCAGTCCTGCTTTTTTCAACAAAGGAATAATGGCTACGTTTTTAATAGACTGCCGGATTTTGCCAGTGCGAAAAGAGGAGCTGACAAATCAGCAGAGAAAGGGAGCAAATAAGTCCCGATGCTCAAGGATACATTTTGAAGGAAGAAGTTCACCCGGCAGTTAGTGGGGTGCATGGTTTTAAGCAGACCCAACATATCGGCAAGGGAGGGTTCTTTAAAAGTCAGTGGGTCAGTCAGATTGACCAACTACTGCAAAATTCTGACTAGTCCAATCTTTGGAGGAATCAGTCAGATTGTTGTTTTGCGCTGATTAAGATTAGATATGAGGTCTGGCAATGAGGATGTTTGTATCTCTTTCTTAATTTTATTTTGAGCCTTCAGGAGCTTTTCAGCAAAAGCTTTCTGGACTCTGTTACAGTCGTCAGCTGTAGGTTTCATTTGGGGGTTGCAGACAGTAGGTTTCTCCCATGTTCCAAATAGCCGGAAGAGTTCTTTAGTCTTGTCTCCATGTCTGAAGCTATTGAAAAAGTTGCTCCACTAAAAAGAAAAAAAGTCAAACCTTCGGCACATATCAACCCATGGTTCACTCTGGTAATTAAAGCCTTGTGTTCTTTGAAAAGATCTGCTGAAAATAAATGGCTAAAATTGCCAACTCAAGCAAATAAAAGCCTGTTCCAAACTCTAGCTAACTATTATAAGAAAGAGATCATTAAATCTAAAAGTGAAGTCTACAACCAGAGCATTTACAATGTGTCAAGATGTGCGTCCCTAGGACGCTGCGTACCTGTGTTTCCTGTAGGCTTGCGTGCCGGAGTCGCCAGGACGTTGCTTGTGGAATGAAAGATGACAGAGTAACACCAAGAACCGGCCCAGGTCCCGTCCTGATTACAGGATTGAAAATGGGTCCGATTCCTAGCGCCACGGATGGACACTTCCCTGGATTTACGTGGCGCCAGAACAGTGCGAGCACTGGACAGGGAAGGCCGGTAGATGTTGACAGCGGGCTTGAGTGCGTAGAAGGTGCTGCAGTAACCCTCTGAAGATGATGAGTGAAGGCAGCCGAAACTGAGGTTAGGCAGCAAAGGCGGACAGCAGAAGTGGCCGGAATAAGGCACTGGAGGCGCTGGCACCCAAGCACAGGGCAGAGGAGTATTCAGGCAATGGAAGGAGATGGCCAGGAAGGGAAAGGGAAGGTGCCGGAGGCACAGACCAGGACCGGACAAAACCCAACCCCGGGAAGCCAGACCCTAGACCTAAGGAACCAACCACCAGGACAAGGAAGGGCAGGAACCAGAAGGGAAGCAAGGAAGGACAAAGAATTTCAGTAGCGAGCGGGAGGTCAGGACCAAACCGCGTTGAGACGCGGCGAGTACTGATCCGGAAGCGCCTTTATAGTGGCTCGGCATGAAAGCGAGGCTTGACCCGCAATCCGAGCCGGCGCATGCGCGGAATCAGGCAACCACGGAAACGAGGCTTGAACCACAAGCCCGTTCCCGTTGCTTCCGCGTATGCCTGAATACACCCCAACTCGCCCGGGGTCGGGCACGCACCCCAAATGAGCGATGCGCTCGTAAAGGGCGCCCACGGCCAAGGCGAAACCGTGGGTACAGCCGCCAAGCATCTCCCCGCCCACGAGGACACGGACGTTCCCGATCCCGGGTGAGTGTCCTAACACCATGCTCCCTCCCAGAAAGACCCGGGGCCCCCGGCTTACAAGGATGGCGCAAATAATACTCACGCACCAAACGAGGAGCGTGGACATTCCCAACAGGTTCCCAAGTGCGGTCACAAGCCGAATACCCCTCCCAATCCACCAGGAACTGCAATCGGCCTCGATGGAAACGAGAATCACAGATCTCCCGGACCTCATATTCAGGAACCCCCTGCACCTCAATGGCCGCAGGACGAGAGCCCGTGCGCCCATAGGGGTCATCCAGGTAAGGCTTGAACAAAGAGACGTGAAACACGGGATGTACCCGCCAGGACGGGGGAAGATCTAGTTTGAATGCCACCGGGGAAATCCGTTTGGTTATTCGGAAGGGCCCTAGGAAACGGGGAGCAAGTTTCGTAGGTAGGTTGCGAACAGGTAAGTTCTTGGAAGAAAGCCACACCTTCCCACCAACCCAGAATATAGGTTCCGGGGTACGCTTCCTGTCTGCCTGGACCTTCATGTCCTCACGTGCCTTAACCAGGGTGCCAGTCGCCTGAGCATGTAGTCTTCGGATTTCTTGAATCAGCTGATCAGCAGAAGGAACCGTGCTTGGTCGTACAGGAACAAACGGAAAAAGTCTAGGACTGAGTCCATAGGAACAAAGAAAGGGGCTTAATCCTGTCGCAGAATGGATCGAGTTGTTATAAGCCACCTCAGCTAAGTCCAAGTGCAATGCCCAGTTGGTCTGAGAGGCGTTGGAAAAACAGCGCAGATACTGTTCCAACGTCTGGTTGGTCCTCTCCGTCTGTCCGTTGGATTGTGGATGATAGCCGGAACTAAGTGCCCGATGTATGTCCAGGTGACGACACAACTGTTTCCAAAAGGATGAGATGAACTGGGAACCACGGTCCGAGATGATCTTATCAGGTAGTCCGTGTAACCGGTATATGTTGTGCAGAAATGCTCGGGCCATGGAACTCGCAGAGGGAACTCTTGCGAAGGGGATAAAATGAGCCATCTTGGAAAAACAGTCAACAACAACCATTATGCATGTGAAGCCCTCGGAAGGCGGTAGTTCCACTATGAAATTAGTAGCTATGGTGTGCCAAGGATAGGGCGGTGTCTCGATGGGTTGGAGAAGACCGAGTGGTTTCCTTCTTGGTATCTTTACCTGTGCACATACTGGACAACATTCCACGTATTGTTTGACTTGTTTGGCCAATCCTGGCCACCAAAACTGTCGGGCGACAAGTTCTTGTGTAGCACGTATGCCTCGATGGCCCCCGATCTTTGAATCGTGGAATGCTTGTAAGATGGCAACCCGAAGAGAGTCGGTGGGTGCATACAATCTCCCACTGAAGAAGAGCAACCCCTCGTTCTCACTAACTTGGGGTAATTTCAATAGTTCCGGTCTATATGGGTCTGCCAATGTTTCCTGTAAGAACGTGTCCAGGCAATGAGACACGGAAAACAAGAAATGTTCTGGGGCTAGTAATAACTGATTCTGGCCGTCTTGCTTGATGTCTTCCAAGGAGCGAGATAACGCGTCAGCCTTCAGATTCCGAGCATTTGGTATGTAAGTGATTGTAAAGTCGTAATGGGAGAAGAAAAACGCCCAACGGGCCTGGCGGGAAGTACGACATTGAAGAGACCGTAGGTACTGGAGATTCCTATGGTCGGTACGGACCTCAACAGGAAATCGACCTCCCAAAAGGTGATGACGCCATTCCTCAAAGGCTAATTTGATGGCTAAAAGTTCCTTCTCGATCACGGCATAATTCCGTTCGCTCGACGTTAATTTCCGGGAAAAATAAGCCACTGGGAATTCCACATCTGACTGCAGGTCCTTCTGTAGCAGAACGGATCCAACGGCGAAATTAGACGCATCTGCTTCCACAATGAATGGTCTGCTCTCATCGGGATGATGTAGGATGGGAGAGGTGCTGAAGGCGTCTTTAAGACGTTCGAATGCATTACCAGCTTCCACGTTCCACACAAACAACGTCTTACTGCTGGTTAAACTGGTTAGAGGTTCTGTGAGACTGGAAAAACCAGGTATAAAGCGCCTATAGAAATTGGCAAATCCAAGGAATCGCTGAAGGGCCTTCACATTATTAGGGCGTTGCCATTCTTGAATTGCCTGTGACTTAGTAGGGTCCATCTGTATGCCAGAACGGCAAATCACGTACCCAAGAAACTCAATCTTGTCTTGATTGAAGAGACATTTCTCAGTCTTGGCGTATAAGAGGTTCTGACGTAAACGGTTGAGAACTTCCTTGACATGTATGATATGTTCCTTCTCATCCTTCGAAAAAATCAGTATATCGTCTAGATATACCCACACTGATATCCCGTATAGATCCGAAAATATATCATCCATCAGACGCTGAAAAACGGCTGGGGCATTGCATAGTCTGAAAGGCATTACTCGATATTCATAGTGCCCCAAGGGTGTCTTGAAAGCCGTCTTCCACTCGTCCCCAGCCTTAATTCGCACCAGGTGGTACGCCCCTCTTAGATCCAACTTAGAGAACACACAGGCGGAGTGCAAGGATTCCAGGATATCACGTATTAGAGGCAATGGATATCTGTCCTTCCGGGTAAGATCGTTTAACTGCCGATAATCCACACAGGGACGTAACGTACCCTCCTTTTTCTTGACGAAAAACAGTGGAAATCCCGCAGGAGACTTGGAAGGGGTGATATATTGTTTCTGAAGACAGTCGTTTAAATATTCTTGTAAGGCTGTTCTTTCTTGTGGGGATAAGGAGTACACTCGTCCATGTGGAATCACAGAATCCGGCAATAGATCTATGGCACAATCAAAACTTCTATGGGGAGGTAGTGGAATGTCCCCTGGTTCCGAAAACACTGAAGAGTAATCCATATATTCAGGAGGTATGGTAGACGTTTGGCATACATAAGATGTTCCGTTCACCTCTGTCTGTGTGGCGATAGTGGACATCCCAACAGATATTCCTGAAGAGGAACATTCCAGCAAACAACGATCCGAATTAAACGTCAATGTCCGGTTTACCCAATTTACTTTAGGGTTGTGGTACAACAACCAGGGTAAACCCAACACAATCGGGTAAGATGGTGACTTGATCACATCCAAAGATATGTGTTCCAGATGTTCATTGATCCACAACTGCAGGACTCCGGTGTGATGTTGAATGGGACCAAAAGACAAAGGTGTCCCATCAATGACCTCTATCGGTGTAGCTTGCTTCTTCTTAAGTAGAGGGATCTGGTTCTTCTTGACGAACTCAGTATCGATATAATTGCCAGATGCTCCACAATCTAAAAGACCCATGATTTCAGTTGACTTATCCTGCCACAGTACTTTAATTCGGAGTACCAAAAGGGCTGCTGGTGACATGGGCAGTAAGAAACCATCGGTATCCGGAAGGACTAATTTGAACGATGGGCCTGTCATTGCCTTCCTTACACCTGACAGGCCAATTAGTTTTCCGACTTCCTGAGTGGACGTAAAGGACAAGTACCCAAATAATGCCCGGAGGCTCCACAATATAGGCATAAGTTCAAGTCCCTTCTGCGTTTCCTCTCTATCGCAGACAAAGGTCCTCTGAGTGCCCCTAATTGCATGGGTTCCGGACCCGTTTCCGGTGTATTTGAAGCACCAGGAGGTGATGTAAAAGACCTGGAGTACGACCTCTCCAACCGACGTTTTTCTCCCTTCCGCTCAGCCAAACGGTGATCAATTCGAAGGACCTGTTCCTGGAGTACCTGTAAAGTATCCGGTTCTGGTATATGGAGAAGCTCGTCCTTGTACTCCTCTCTCAGACCTCGCCGAAAGAGCGTCTTTTGTGTTACTTCAGGCCATTGAGAATCCGCCGCCAATTGACGGAACCGACCGATGTACGAGATCAGATCACTTGAACCCTGCCTTAAATCCATTAATTGATTTTGTGCGGTGGCGGCCAAGTTGGGTGACTGGTATACTTCCAGAAACGCTTTCTCAAAGGCGGCAAAATCACCCAGTATTGGACTGTTTGCAGAAACCAAAGGAGCTGCCCATGCAAGCGCATTTCCGGTTAGATTCCCTAGAATATACCCGATCTTCGCCTTCTCATCGGTGAAATGGGAAGTCCGGAACAAAAAATGAATCCTGCAGTGGTTACAGAATTCGGCCACTCTTCTAGGATCCCCGTCGAACTTCATGGGTGTCGTCTGTGCCATGGCAGAATCAGCCTGAGTTGTGGTGTTAGTCCTATGCACCATCATCTGACGTAGAGTCTCGTTTTCCAGACGAAGTGCTGTCATTTCAGCCCTTAAAGACCTGATTTCGTCTCTCAAATCAGAGGTTCCCTCCATCTCTGGGTCCGAACCGGAGGTTAGGCGTCTCAATCTGTCAAGATGTGCGTCCCTAGGACGCTGCGTACCTGTGTTTCCTGTAGGCTTGCGTGCCGGAGTCGCCAGGACGTTGCTTGTGGAATGAAAGATGACAGAGTAACACCAAGAACCGGCCCAGGTCCCGTCCTGATTACAGGATTGAAAATGGGTCCGATTCCTAGCGCCACGGATGGACACTTCCCTGGATTTACGTGGCGCCAGAACAGTGCGAGCACTGGACAGGGAAGGCCGGTAGATGTTGACAGCGGGCTTGAGTGCGTAGAAGGTGCTGCAGTAACCCTCTGAAGATGATGAGTGAAGGCAGCCGAAACTGAGGTTAGGCAGCAAAGGCGGACAGCAGAAGTGGCCGGAATAAGGCACTGGAGGCGCTGGCACCCAAGCACAGGGCAGAGGAGTATTCAGGCAATGGAAGGAGATGGCCAGGAAGGGAAAGGGAAGGTGCCGGAGGCACAGACCAGGACCGGACAAAACCCAACCCCGGGAAGCCAGACCCTAGACCTAAGGAACCAACCACCAGGACAAGGAAGGGCAGGAACCAGAAGGGAAGCAAGGAAGGACAAAGAATTTCAGTAGCGAGCGGGAGGTCAGGACCAAACCGCGTTGAGACGCGGCGAGTACTGATCCGGAAGCGCCTTTATAGTGGCTCGGCATGAAAGCGAGGCTTGACCCGCAATCCGAGCCGGCGCATGCGCGGAATCAGGCAACCACGGAAACGAGGCTTGAACCACAAGCCCGTTCCCGTTGCTTCCGCGTATGCCTGAATACACCCCAACTCGCCCGGGGTCGGGCACGCACCCCAAATGAGCGATGCGCTCGTAAAGGGCGCCCACGGCCAAGGCGAAACCGTGGGTACAGCCGCCAAGCATCTCCCCGCCCACGAGGACACGGACGTTCCCGATCCCGGGTGAGTGTCCTAACACAATGTCCAGTCCAATACCAGAGAGTTATACACCATTCTCCATGAACTGGAATCACCAGCACCTACTTCAGATCATACTGTTAAAGATGAACTATGGTGTTCTAATATTCAAAATGCCTTAGCTGACAAAATCTCACCATTACAACAAAAAATAGAAAAAAAAAATCTAAACTTAGTCTTAACCAAACCCCGCCAACGGCACTCTCCTCAGTGGATACCCTTAAGGTCACCCAATTCACATTCACTCCACTCACTACCTCAGACACCATTAACCTCATCAAAAGTCTAAAACATTCTGGATGCAAAGATGATATTTGTCCTGCAACCTTGCTAAAAGAATGCACAGTTGAATTTGCACCCTTTGTCACAAGCCTCATCAAAAGCTCATTTGCCTCTAATGCAAATGCAGTCCTGAATGATCTAAAAAAAGTCTTGGTTCTACCCTTGCTTAAAATACCTAATCTAGACCCCAATATTCCTGTTAATTTCCGCCCAAACACCACAGTATCTTTTTTACTTAAAATACTTGATCATGCAGCTTATCTACAGATCCAAAAATACTTGGAAGACAATCATCTCTTGGGCCTAAGACAATCAGGTTTCAAACCAGGTCATGGCACTAAAACAGGTCTACTCGATTTGAAAAGACAAATGGACCAACATAAAGCTAAAGGTGAACTGTGTATCATTTTATGCTAGATCTTTCAGCAGCTTTTGATCTGGTCAATCATGAAATCCTGTCCCGACACGTTTAGACCGCTGCCCAATTCTCCCCATATTCCATCAAATGGATTGAATTATTTTTATATAATCGGCCCATGAGAGTTTTTTCGGTATACCTCAGCAGCCCTTGCTGCACCTGTGACCTGTGGCGTACTGCAAGGTTCTTGTGTATCACCCACACTATACAATGCAGTTACCAAGCTCCTGTTTTACAAACCTGAAGAAATGGGCATCACATATACAAATTATACGGATGATACTGGATGGCCCTCAACGAACTATGCCCCAATGATGATAAGACTGAGCGTATCCTCATTGGGAAAAAAAAAAAAACGAAGTAACCTCCCCCATCTCTTCAAATCATTTATTATCAATGACAATACCATCCTGGTAGCCAAAAAAATAAAAACCTTCGGGTCTATATCGACTCATCACTCACCTTAAACAGACAGGTCAAGGCTGTTGTTTCTTCAGCAGCATACACGGCCAAACTGATAAGAGTAAGCATATCCTTTCTCTCCACAGAAAACTCCATCACGCTGGCCAGGTTCTTGATACTGTCCAGGATCCATTACAGGAACAAGCACTAGAAATATCCAAAAATTAGAAACAGTACAAAATAACACTATAAGAGCTGCCTTAAATATTCCAAATCACGAACACATCTCAACTATTAGAAGGAACATCCACTGGCTCCATGTCCATGACAGGATTAAATTTAAAATCTTGATGATAACGCAAAAATGTATAGTGAACAAGACGCCAAAATACCTTAGCAACCACATCTGTAAAGCCCATTCCAATAGACCAACCGGCTCTGCTTACACCAACCTGCTTATCACCTCTAGTTATAGAAGACAGATAGCAGGAGGCTCGCGTTTCCCAGCAACAGCACCCAAACTGTGGAATGCCCTCCCTCACCAACTGAGAAATGACACCTGCTTTTGGTCATTTAGAAAAACATCTAAAAACCTTACTCTTTAGGTCTGACCCCCTTCAATAGTCTCTTAGATCAATTGCCAAATGCCTATATGTCCAGGTATATGATGTAATGAGGAAACGTAATAATGTGTAAATGTGTAAAATGTGTAAATTATATAACAAAATTGGTGTAAATGTAATACATAATGTTTAAATATGTAACAAAATTGGTGTCATGTAAGACATGTAAACCTGTAACCATATCCCTAAGTAATTCACAGTGCCTAGTTGCCTTTGGGCTTTATGCGTGTTACAAATGAATGAATAAATAAATAAATAAATAAAAAAATAAACATTGAGCCTCATTACGAGTATGGTGGTAACCCTGTCGGTGCTGCAGACGGGTTGCCACCAGATTCCTAATAAACTTTCGGCACCTAGTTTCCCAGTGCCACCAGGACATTCCAAGTCCTGTTGGCCTGGAATGTCAGGTGCCAGAAAATGTTAGTCCCTTTTCCTGTGGAGTCTCGTAGGGCTCTATGGGAATGGGGACACGGGTGCACTGGCACCGTTGCTAATCGGGCAGTGGTCGTAGCGAGTAAGTGTGACATTTTTATACAATGCAAAATGGAAAATGCTGAGCGTTTAAAAAGCTGGCCTTTTTCAGAGGCTGTACATGAAAGTTAAAAAACATTTTTGTGGTTTATACCAGCAATTGCATAACTTTTTTATAATAAAAAAAGAAATGGAGATGGAAAATGTTTGTAGAACAAAGGTTGATGTGTGAAGGTTGATTTTGTCAGTAGGTGCATACGTTTGAATTTGATGCATTCTAATGTGTAGTTGCTTACTAAATGATGGTTCTTTTGTTTTCTATTGTGGGAGTTGTGGTTGCACTATTTCCATTATAAAAGGTGCACTGCAAGTCCCAGAATGCAGAGGAGAATTGAAGAGCCAATAAGCACGTACAAATTAGAAAGGGGAATGTTAGCAAGTATTTATGTGCTTGATATCAGGAGGTGGGACAAATGAGAGTATGATTATTGAGTAGGTTAACGCAGGGTAAGTGGCAGGAACCCTGTTTCCATGCATTTTTAAAAGAGTTGCAAATATAATTTTAAAAATATAAAAATACCTGTACTTTGTGTTGATAGATGCAGATGAGGTTGAATCTGCAAAAAGAAATCTTAGAGATTGTTATAGTAGTTTTTGATGCAGGTGCTTGAGAGTAACAGGAGACATGTACATATGAAGTGTTCAACTGAGATGACAGAGTTAGATGTAGACTTTTTGGATGTGATTGCTGGATGGGTGTGTGACTGCTTGAAAGTATTCACCTATTACATGCAAAAATTTCAATTCAAGCCACTGCCAGACACAAAGATTACCTCCCACAAGAAACCGCTCAGCAGTAAACCTGCCCGGAGTCTCGCGAAAAGCGGCGCAAGGCTCCTTCCCACTGCCCAGAAATACTTAACCCTTGTTGCACGCCTGGAGTGTGCGAGAGCGTTGTCCAGCGCCAGTCTGATGAAGCACCCTTTGAACTTACTTTCTGAGTCCTAACATGGAAGTGAGCTGGTGATTTACGCCTCTCGAGACAGCTCAGGCGGAAGAAGCACTCCTTCCGTGGTCTATTATATAGCAAAAGTGTTTGGTGAAGTGGCAGCAAACAGGGGCTGCTGGCAGAGTTAGGTGAATGATACGCGGGGCTCATAGGTTGGCCCCTTCACTGCGTAAGCTTGACGTCTGCCGCACAGCAGTGGTAGGCACAGGTGCCGGCTTTCGGCTACAACATCAAAGGTGCCCCAGGCCGAGCGAGGAACTGAAGCAATTTGCAAGTTGCAAATTGAAACTTGCAAATGCGGATGGTCAGGGACTCATATTACAATTCACTGGGGGCAGGATGGCCACATGAAGCGGCTCTCTGCAGAGCAATGCTATGTAACACCCTGGCTCAGGAGGCTTCAGAAACAGGTCCCTCGCCACCTCCCAAGTAATTTCGGCCCGGCCACGGGCCGATGGCCCAGTCCGAAGCTGACTGTTAAAAAGAAAACCATGTTTTAGTGATATCTCAAAAAACTACATCAGTTTGCGTGCTTTAAAACATTTATTCTGTACCATTACAGTTGTTTTCTTCACTCATTTCGTCATGGGGGAATTGTTCCTCCAACCATTCCAGTATGCTTGTCATATCTGTTCAAAGAAAACAATATTGCTATTTCTTGCAAGTTATGTATACATAATAAATCGTAATGTTATAGAGAGAAATGTGGTCTTTTTACTATTTTTCTAAGGGTTTTTTCTGGAATAACTGCCAGATGCTTGTCAGTGTATAAGCACGGTTCAGCTGAGCTGCTACTGTTAGAGTTAAAGTTTGTGCTTGGTGCATTCCATTATGTTGTGCGCCCTATGAAAGCATAGTTCTGATTTCTCAAGTACAGAATTCATATATCCTTTTATTTTTGGATGTGGTTCATATATCTCGTATTGTTTCATGTACATGTCTTTGCCTGTTGCAGGATACAACAATGAAAGGAAACCCCTGAATTTTTGGGCAGTGTGAATGCTGTCCTAAGATCACAGACTTTCAGGCAGTCCGCAGACTCTGATTGTATCACAATGGCCCAGAAGTGGGGTGTCAGTATGATGTAGGGAACATGTAGAAAAATTAAGTGTATCCTGGTAAAAACCCATGATAATCAGTGAAAAAACTTTGTTAAAGGGACGTTAAGGTTTAGTCGCACCAATAAAAACCTATCAAATGCAGTGGAAATACTTAGCAGTGCACGGTTGTGGCATGAGTTATGGTTGCTTGCCCTAGCATAACTGTTGAATTTCATGTTTTCTTTTTTTTAAATTGTACTTGTAACCATAATATCCTTATAACAAGTTTTTCCACTGAATTTGATAGGTTTTTATTAGTGCAAGTTAACCATAATGTCCCTTTAACAACATTTTTTCACTGACTATATCTATATATCAATTGAAAAAACTGTGTTAAAGGAATGTTATGGTTACAAGTAAAACCAAAAAACACTAGAAATTTGCCGTTATGCTAAGCTAATCAACCATAATTCATGCAACCCCCCTGCACTGCTATGACTAACACCCAGAGCATCGAAGATGACATCACACATGTCATTAATGACATCACTGATGACATCACACATCTGGGCCACTTGTTTAAGTTCATTGAAATATGTAGGCTAGTTGTTTTTGTTCACTGAATGTAAGAATTTGAAAAATTGAAAAGGTGTTATATATGTAGACATTAACCTTCTCATATGTTCTTAAAGTACTTTCCCTACAGTTTGATCTCAGCTCATGGTGCACATACATGGGACAATAGGCAGGCCTCAAACACTCAATGTATTTGTATACATGAAGATTAACTTTAATGTTATTGACATTTTCTGATGATGTTGATTTTTCCTTACTTTAGTATCCCGGCATGTGCATCTCATTTGTATGCATTGCGGTTCTTCATATGTATTGTTTATACTAACACAAGTGTGTAGTAAGTCTTGAGATGTTGGATATTTATGCCATGTTCAACATTACTCAAAACTCTGATAAGGCAGCATTCATCCATTTACTATCCCAAATACCTTATTCCAGGATAAGTAGCATGAAATAGCACAATCATGCACACAACTATCAAGTGGACAAGGAAGATGAGATAAAGGAAAAGCCTACCTCCAGCACACAGACAAAATCATGGGTGTGGCAGTTTTTTATCACTGTTGGGGATATACCGAAGGCTAAGGCTACAAAGGTTAAATGCACAGAGAGTATCAGACAAACTAGGAAGCACTCCTATGGGACAGCCTCCATTTGACGCCACACTAAATCCAACCACCGGTACTGCCCCCACACAGGCCACTCCTGTGGAGCAGAAGATCTCACCAGCTGCCTTGCAAACCATAAAAGAGGCTGTTGATCTATATCTTTCCAAGACAATAGTACTCTGTACATACTGCAATATATCATTCTGCAAGGGGAACAGATACAAACTTATTTTTGAGCCTGTAATCAAGGAGCAGGAGAAACACTGCCCCCTTACATTTAACACACACCCAACATCTAGCCCTATGTACCTGTCCCTCCTTATCTGTGGTTGGTTCACCTTCCCTCACTTCCCTCCCTCACCTTACTTCCTAGCCTATAAAAGAAAATAAAAAATAAAAAACACCAAAAAAAGGTTCCTTTAGGAACCACTTTTTACAGTTAAAAAATAGAACTAAATAAAATAATCTTATAGAGTCAACTACTTTACATGTCTCAGTAAATGTCAGATCCATTGAAGAACTAACACATCTCTTCACCCTAACTACGGAAGCTGAATGGAAGTTGACCCTCAACCCTATATTGGCACGGGTTCCTGGTTGTAGGTGACAGGTCACCACATGATAGCCAGTGGGGGGCAAAGGGTTAGGGAGAAGTTGTGGATGGGTAAGAGAAGTTAGGAACACTGGAAAGAGAGTTAGGAAACATAAATGGATGGGAAGGGGAGTATGGGAAAACACAACACATTTTCAACCAAGTAATATGCATTTAAACATAAGTACTTCACTAGTAGATGGACCAGATAGCACCTGTATCAAGTGTCCAAAAAACAGACAGCCCTTCCTTACTCAAGTAACTGTACTCTCCTGTCCTCCTGTCAAACATGCTCATACATGCTCATACATTTATTCACAAAGAGTAGCAGATGTTCGCCAGACAATAGTACAAACATAAGACCATGTAATGGGCTCATTAAACCCTGACATTAGCAAGACAAATATATATGTATTTATTTATTCTGGCATTTATGAAGTGCACCGAAACCGGGGGCACCGGGGCGTTAGTTACATCAGGGATTAGTTTCAGCAGGTTACAGTCATCATAGATAACAGCTAAAGTGCTGAACAATTATTGGCATAGATAGTACATGAAGAATTGGATACAACAGGGTTACACTTGTGGGTAGTACAAGTTTCAGGTAAGCTGTGAGAGTTTTTGGCATGGTGGTAATTGCTATATTGTAAGTGTCAGTGTTTCTAGTCTGTTTTTGTGTGGAGCTGGAAGTGGCACGATACAGTGTTATGGTCGTTTTTGGTTTTGGAGGTCTTGAGAAAAGAGACAAGTTTTGAGTCTTTGGGAGAGGACGAAAAGGAGTCACTCGATCATAAGACCAGAGAGAGGGCATTCAAAGATTTGGCAGCGATCACCGGGAAGCTATTTCCCCCTGCTTCCGGTGCCTGTATCTAGGGGTGACGAGTGTGAGTAGGCAACTTGGGTGGGCCTGGCTGATTTGGTCTTAGAGAACCATCTGGTCAAGTAGGTGGGAGCAGGGTTTGAGATGCATTTGTGGGTCAGAGCTAATGTTTTGAACCTGATGCATTCTCAGATAGGCAGCCAATGGACATCATGTCTCGCTGCAGATAGGTGGTCTTTTTTGGAGATATTTAGGGCTGGTCTTGCAGCGTTATTTTGAATGATCTGCATTTTTTGTATGTTGCGGGCATTGGTGCCTGCAAAGAGGGAGTTGCAGTAGTCAATCTTTTATAGTATGAGGGCTCTAGCGAAGGTAATGCAGCTGTCGGTAGAAATTAATGGTCTGCAGGCATTGATCAGTTTTGCCTCTGTACTGCTGCTGATGTATGGAGATAACATGTCTGGTTAACGATAGTGTGGAGTCTAGATATACGCCTATGGTCTTTACATCTTTGGAGACGGTGATGGAGTTCCCGTTAATGGAGAAGGATGTGTATAAGCTTGTTAGGGAGAAACACATGCAGTACCCTTGGGGACCACTACATGTAATTAAGACTACAAGTGTCAGTACAATTTCACCTTTGGTACAAGCCTGTCCTACACAGATATGTGGTAGCAGTGGCTGAGCAGCCAGACTTATCTCAAGAGTTGAGTGAGCAGTAGAACAAGTTACACACTGGGCCAACAAATACAGTGATTCAAACAAACACTTTACTCAAGGTTTCTTGGTAAAAGAATATACATTTATTTACACAGTCAGTTTGAAAACATTACACTAGGAAGAGAAGCTCAATATTATATGCTAATATACTACAAATACACAACCAATAAGTACTGAACAAGTTCAGCTCCCCTGCAGTGGGAGCAAAATGGCACTTCAGATAGTTTAAAAAAGGGCAAAAAGACAAGGTAATTAGAATCAACAGCACAAATACTTTCATAGGCAGGGCAAAGGGTTTCAGTAAACTACAAGCAGAAATTCAGTTCATAGGCCTGGGCCAAAGTCAATGAGTCAGAATCTTAGTATAGGATAGCAAAGATCTTTTAGTAAACGGTTACGTCTTTGCCACAGATCTTAGGAGAATTTGGATAGGCGAAAATGTTGACGAATGTTTAGGGAAGGACATGCCTTTGACGTCGGGAAGGTTTCACATTTGCACAGTACCTTTAAAGTGAAGAAGAGCTGTAGCTGAGGCAGTTGTTCCTGGCAGTTTGAGCATATCTCGCTGTTCCTGATCTTCAGTTGTGGGGACAAGAAGGAGGACGTCGGGATGTTCTTGCACTGCCCATGGATGAGGCCACAAGCTTGGCAAAACATTGGTTTAAGGTGTGAGTGCCTTAAAGACCACAAACTGGTATCCTTCCCACTGGCTATCCAGTTTTCCACAGCACTATGCAGAAAATTCGACCAGTAGAGGACGGTGTCCAGGCGGCTTACGAGTTGGTTGTTCCCACCAAACTCAAGGGAAAAAGGTAACCTTGAAGGGCTTCTCTGTCAATGGAGTTTCAGGCAATTCGGACCTGCAGCAGGGCTTCACCAGTCATCCAGGAGTTGCAGCAGTCCTCTTCCTTCCGCTCCTCTTCGGTTCTTTCGTTCCAGTGGTTGACTGTGCTTTCCAAGTCCCAGAGACCTGCTTTTAAACAGTTTTTTCCCATTCATTCCAGCCTGCCTGTCACTCACACAGCAGGGTGGCTTCCCTTGCCGGACAACCAGACAGCCAATCATGCCAAGTGCATTCAGGTCTCCTAGGAGACTAAGCACAGGGAGTTTCCGGCACCTCCCTCACATCCTGTCCACCCCAGATTCTCAGGTGCCAGAGGAGGGCTTCAGCACTGAAGCCTGACAAAGGCCAAGGAATAAAGAGACCAAAACTGGGTTGGCACGCAGAGACAAACACAAGAAGGACCTTTCCTAAAAGAAATGGGCGCCATATTGAAAAATATGGCTGATCCGATTTTAAGCTACCGTTGTTCGCGGTCCGGAAAAATCATGGTAGTTTTATCTAAACCACTGCCACCAGCCATTTAAAGTAGGAAAGGGTAACATTTGACTGTTACATGAGTGTTTTGACTCAGGTGATGCTAGGCAACCCCTCCAGCACTCTATAGGAAGATAGTGTGTGCTGGGTCTGTAAATTGAAAGATACTAGTAAAGTCAATTTAACTTTACTGTCTCTGGGAGACAGTAGTCAGTCCCAGAGAAGGTATTTAAACCTTGGGAAGTCTGAAAGACATCCCTGTCTCACTGCACTGAAGTTGCTGTGTGACACACAGAAAAATATAATGCTTATGGAGTTGTTTTTGAAACTCCATTACCAAAGAACACAAAAGTAAAACACACATCAAAATACATGGAAGAGTGGGAAAAAAGGCTCACATTCTTCCCAGGTAAAAAATCAAATCCTAGAAATCCCAAAAAAGTTGCTGGGGGTCTCAAAAGGTAAGAGAAATTATCACATTCTTCAGAATTCCCCCTAACAATGATATTGAGTGAATTTTCCCAAGAATGAGTGTCAATGAGGAGTATATCTGTTTTCCTGTCATTAAGACAGAGGCTATGTTGTGCCATCCAGGCCTGAATGGTTAGGTATAGTTTGCTTAGAGCATTGGAATCTGTGTTGTCATTTCTGGATATAGGTAGGAGGATTTAGGTGTCATCCACATAGTTGGTGTAGGTGACACCCAGGGCATCCAGGAGGTCAAAAAGGGGTTTGGTGAAGATATTATACAAGGTCAGTGAAACACAAGAGCCTTCAGGCACTCCAAAAGTGACGGGGGATGGAGGGGCTGCCGATGAGGTGGAAAATACTCTCATTGTGCAGTTTGGAGAGGAAAGACTCTATCCAAGCAGTGGCTTTGGGCAAGAAGTGGGCAACTGAGGAGAGGTATTGGCAGAGGATGTTATGATTGACTAGATCGAAGGCTACTGAGAAGTCAAGGAGGAAGTGTCTTTGAATTCATCCATTTGGATTTTTATGTCCATCAGGGCGGATTCCGTGCCATGGCCAGGGCGGAAGCCTGAATTCCGGATACCTAGGAGATTGTGGGTTTTGAGGTGGTTCTGAATTTGCAGATAGGCTGCTCTGTCAAGTTTCTTAATGAGGAACGGTACGGTTGTGATGGGGCGGTAGTAGGCGGGGACGTTGGTAGGAATTTCAGTATCTAAGGTGGGTTGTTTGAGTAGGAGTACCCAGGCTTCTTTTATATTCACAGGGGCAATGCCAGTTGATAAGGAGTTATTGATGAATGTTGAGATGAAGGGGGCCAGCTCTTCGGTGTAGTCCTTTGTGAGGGTAGCTGGGAAAATGTCTCCTTGGAATTTGGAAGATTTCAGACCTTTTATGATCTTGGCAGTTTCAAAAGCTGTGATCGGGTAAAATTTTGACCGGGGAGGGGTGAGGGGACTATGGTGTGGGGGTTGGGCTATGAGCTGGTTGAGTGCCGGGAGTTTATTTTTTTAACAGTAGTTTTGGTGTGTAGCTGGGAGATTTTGTCGAGGAGTGCATTTTGGATGTTCTTACACCAGCTGATATCTTTGATGACATTAGTAGGTGGGGGAGCTAGTGTTTCCAGCTCACATAGGATAGTGAAGAGCTCTTGTGTACCTGAGCTAGCTTCTTCGATCCTCCTGTTGTATGTGTCACTATTTGTTTGAAGGATAGCTAGTTTGTACTTCCTGGCGAGGGCTGTGAAGTGCTGTTTGTTCTCAATGATGGGTAATTTTATCCAGGTAGCCTATGCTGCTCTTTTGGTGGAGTGTAGCACTTGGTTTGGGTTTGCGTAGGCTTAGGGGCACTATTTTGTTGATGGCTTTGAGGAGGGTTTAGTTGTTGCACTCTACCATGGAAGTGCTGCCCGTATGTACTGTGTGCGATCTGCTAGTGGAAGTAGTAGAGGGAGTATGTTAACTGGTTATAAGTTCTGTGAGTTTCTCGAGAGGGGTGCTATGGCGGGTTGGGATGCAACCTTCGAGGGCGCTGTCTCAGAGATGTTGAAGGTAATGACATTGTGGTCTGACAAAGGACAAGGGGCATTGGATAGAATGCTGTTGTTGCAGTTTAGGTTTGCTATCCAGTCTAATGTGCAGCCTTTGTCATGTGTGGGGATTGAAACCAGGTGTTTGAAGCCTAGAGATTCAATGGTGCTGGCTAGGGCATGTGCATGGGAATGAAAGTAGTCATTGAGACCTGAATGTATGTCTCCTAGGAAGAGGATTTTGGAGGAGGGCTTGGTATGGGTAGAGACAAGATGTGCAATGTCCCCCTCAAAGGAAGTGGGTGGGATGGCCAGGGAGTCAGTAAATTAGGTGGATCTTAATGGTGGCTGTGGCCAACAATGCGAGTTGAATTGATAGTAGCTCGCAGGAGCTGATGGTTAGGCTTGGATTTTCTATAATGGAAAGGGCGTTTCTAATAAATTAAGGTTACTCCGCACACATGCCACTGCAAACAACATGGAAGCATTGTAAAGACTGGAGGGGTGTGTCTGTACTTCTGCTCTCTATATGGCAGAGGAGAGGCACAGAGAAACCCAGCTAAGTGTCTCGATTATTGGTATGTGGTCGAGCAATCAAGGACTAGCTTCTCAGGAGGTGATGCGGGCCGGTTCTTAAGCATAATGTAGTCCCCAAGCACCCACAAAGGAATGTCCGCACACTGTATTAGTTAAAACACAGTCTTTAAATAATTAAAATTCAAGGTTATGTACAATATCACGATAACTCACTTTGTACTCGGTTATCTACAATGGCAAATATACAGTTCTACGTGGTATTAGAAAGTGCATCAACTGTACGGTTAAATGGCACACAAATCAGTTTGTAACAGAAACCAACAATAGATGTAAGAGGAAAGCAGTTGGTTAGAACAATTGGCAGAATACTGGCCCCGATACCTAGACACAGTTCTGTTTGGAGATCCCTCCACCTGGGCAACCTGTAGAATAAAGATATATCACAAGCCCAGTCCATATATTGTTCACAAGAGACTTTCCAATAGTTTTGCAACTGCAAAGTAGCTGGCTTTGTAGCGTTCCTCGTTGGGAAGCGAAGGCCCTTCTTGAGTGGCCTCCCTTTAAGGCAGGAGTCACGGGTCGAACTACGATGGTGAAGTGGGAGCTTCTTTCCTATCGTTGCTCAATGAAGTGGTAGCGTAAACGTCCTGCAAGGAAGAGGCATGCAGGGCACCTCGGTGTCGATAGTTCAGGACCGCAAAGCGTTTAAAGAACTGTGGCCCATCAAGGGTATAGAGTCGTCAGCGTCTCTTTGGTCTTTGGGTGGTGGCAAACCCACCGGTGGCTGCTCCTCGGCGCATCGATGGCCTAGCCTTCTCCGGCAGGATAAGGTGGGCGGTGGTGCGGACGAGTGCATCTGTGAATATTCTTGCCTGGTGGACAGATGTATAGAAGGCCAACCTATATTGTGACAGGGGCAACTCTGGGAAGCTGTAGCCAAACCAGTTTAAGGTAGCAGTGACAGGTGGTCTAGGCTAAGATCTTCAGAAGGGTGAGATTGTAAAGGGTCCACAATGAGGTCACACAATGGGAGTCACACATTACCCTTAGACACGATGTATAAAAATACAGTTATTTAATTATGGCCAAATACACTATAAGAAAAGTGAACACAAGCAAGTAGACTTATCAACCAATTCCATCAAACTAAAATACATATATACAAACACAGGTTCAAAGTGCATAATACAACTCAAGATACTCCTGCGAGGGAATGGATAGATGAGTATTAAACACAAAAAGGTCCACAGAGAATTTACCAATAACTAATATTGTCCAACCCTAAATTGCCTGGGGCCTTGTGCCCTATTGTTCAGGATACAAATATACAGCAATCAGGAGGCACGAGAACATGTAGGTAGGGTCTCTGGGGTCCAGTGATGGATTCTTAGAGCCAGGGTTCAAGACAGACAGTGTCCAAAATTCCCCCCAACAGTTACAAGTCTTGCTAAGGCAAGTATTGGCAAACCCAATAGGTTTTAGATAAATAATATTATAAGCCCATTGACTTACAATGGGAGTGTAGGGGTATGTTAAAAGCTCAATAACTTACCCCCTCACTCTGAATATTCCCAAGACTTCCCGGAACAAAAGAAGGGTATCCTGTCTTGCTTTTCCCACCAAATTCTGCGGTTCTCTATTTTCATGGGTTGCAGGTTCGAGTGATTCTCCGGTTAGGATCTTTTGCTGGTGCAAGGACTCTTGATAAAGAAATGCAGAAACAAATGATGCATCACACTCTTTGGGACTGGAGGGTGGCTTTGCAGTAGCAGCTGAGGGTGTGCCAAGTTTCAGTGGAAACTCGGAACGGCAATGAAGATAACCCAGTAGCCCAAAAACAAAGCTGGTCAACCACAGGATGATTCCCGGGCACTTCCGAAGCCAGTTTTTGCACTGGAGTCCGGGTAGGCTTCAGGAATGGATGGTCTCTCCAATCCAGGGGTCGTAGCACCTTCACAGGCCTACTGGAGATCAAGAGGCAGACAGGGCTCCACCAGGACTGCAGCAGAAGTTGGGTGCCAGGCCTCCTTCAGATAGGTTACAAGTTTCTTTGCGGGTCTTCTCAGCTGGACAGATTCTTGGCTCCTTCAGGTTCTTCCAGGATCTCTGAGAATCGCTTGCATGGGCCCTCTTCTTATCCTAAAAGCCAGGTAGGAGTCGAAACTCACACTAGCCAATGGCAGAACTAGCCCACACACACACCCCACAGTGGTCCAATCAGGACCACTGGCGGGAGCACTCATGCATGCCACTCAGACACACAGAAACCAGGATGTGTATTAGGGTCAGACTGACCCAGCGCACATCCTGCCTGCAAACACACAAAGCCCTCCAGTAGCCCGCCAAAAGCTCCTGCTTTCCGGGGCACTGGAAGTCCTTATAAGGATCTTTCTGACCTCTGAGGCCAGGAACAAGACTAAACAACAAGATGCAAAAAGAATGGATGAAAAACCTTGTGGCACGGCCATGTTTGGCCAGTAGACACAGTAAGTAGCCAAACATGGTAAACGCAGTTAAGCTAAAACGAAATTCCCTAAAAAGTAAGGAAAAGTCACTGCTTCCACCAGCCCATCTTTTAAGCACCTCAGAATAACCAAAAAATCCTTTTAGTCTAGGGCAAGGCAAAAAAAAAAAATTAACCCCATTGCACTTCAGTGTAAGCTGCTGTGTGCAATGATAAAAACTTACCACAAGTGATACAAAAGTAACCACAAGTAGCAACATAGTCACAAGACTAAGGGAAACACTGTTTCCCACTACTGATAGCCGTAAGGACATATCAGTTCCCCATAACATGTGAGCAAAGGCCAGTACAGTGAAGCTTTATGCTTCACTGTACTGCAAAAAGTACAGGTCAGATTGAAAAATAAAAGCAAAAAGTTTAGGGGTTCCATAAAGTTGGAAGGAAAGGTGCAGTAAAGAGAATCTTTCCTAACAGGCGGTCGTCAATAGTGGTGGACAACAGTCTGGGCGCTTCTCTTTGGGAATCTCGGCCGACCCCGTCTCCGGTCGGCAGCCTGTCATAGGTTTGTCTGCCAGGGAGCTTTGGCAACGGTCAGCTGGTGCACGATGGTCCCTCGTAGCTCGGGAAGAGGGCACCTTACCAGGTCCTCTCTGGGTCAGTCCTTGGAGACACAGCAGCTTCCAGATTGATGAAGAAGAGCAACAGCAATTCTTCTCTTCCAGCAGGGCTTCAAGGTCAAGCTTCAGTTTCACTCCAGTTACTGTTCGTAGTTGGGCTTCAGCTTCTGAACACTTGTGAACACAGAGAGCTCCCCAGATATACTGTTGATCTCCCATTCATTCCAGTGTGCCACTCTTAAGCATCCAATCACTGCGAAGGGCATTCATGCAGGCAGGAAGCCAATCAGGTGCATAGTGCATTCAGGCCATTCCCTTTTCTCCAGACACTCACAACAAGTTATGTGTATTGGGACAAGTACCTAGCCATTCAACACTCCACACTGCATTTCGGGCAGGGCTTTCTCAGCCATTGTCTCAAACACCAGAAACTAGACATCCACAACAAGAAGGAATATTCATCACACACTCCATTCACCCAGGTCCCACCCACAGGCGTACCCACAACATGCAGTTGTTGGGAAGGCTCCAGCCAGTCTGGTCGGCACTTCCCCACACTACCATATATGGAACTTCCACCCAACAGCCAGTCAGGGGGAAGGGACAGAGTCAGGGCTTCCCGGGACTTTGGGAAGATCAAGGTAACAGGTGATGGAAGGCAAGAGGCCACGGGGGCCATCTTGTCTCCATCAGGAATCTACTGATTCCAATGACAGGGCCTGGGCATCCCAAAATGGAGGACGCTCAGGGCACCAGTCAATTCAGCACAGAGCTGTCGCCAGCCCGTACCCTGCTCTGTGGGCCACACACAGGTGCTCAAAAACATACAGTAGGGGCACAGGGTTGTACCCCCCAACCATGGGTGCTATAAGGGTATCCCATGGGTCAGTTCACCAAAACCAAAAGAGAGAGCTGCACCGCCAGGAATCCCACATGAACTCCTGCGCGGAAAACACGACAGAACACACGAGAAAAAGCAGTGAAGGGCAAGGATACGGAGGCTCTGTCCCTCTGATGCATTTCCAGCATCACAAGCATGAAATGGGATTTGCGGTTACACGGGAAATGCCCAATCAATCGTCCTTTAGTCTCTGAAGCATTACGTGTTTTGACATAGGCATTAGTTTCCATGTAAAGAACATAGTTTGGCCCATGCACCGTTCCCCACCGAAACAGCTGTCACACTATGCAGATTGGCAACAAGTACTTATCTTTGTCCTGAGGGACTGACTGCAGTGCCCTCAGGCAAACTTGGTAGTTTAGTTTAGTTTAGTTTAGTTTAATATTTGTAATGCGCACCAGACCCGGGAGCAGCAGGGCGCAGCAGAAAAGGATATATTCAACTTAGTTACATGGCTAACAGGCCGGCATATGAAATCACATCCTAAAATCACATCAATATGTACAAAGTACCATTACATAGTTGCAAGCGGGTGCACTGAGGTTACAGGTGCATGAAATACAGTACATTACAAGCTTAAGTGACATAGGATAAAGACGGAACGTAGGGAGGGCGTTGGACTAAGTTTTATTTGTCGTTATATTTTAGCCAGTTGATCAGGGTCTGTCTAAATTTGACAAAGGGCTGGGGGGCTCTAATGTCTGAAGGAAGGGAGTTCCATAGTTGCGCAGCCTTGACTGGGAAGCTATGTCACCCAATGGTGGATAGTCTAAATCTAGGAACTTGGAGGCAGTTGGAGTTAGCAGTTCTCGTTGGTCTGGAGGATGTTTTTTGCAACTTCTGTTTGTAAGGTAAGGTGGTGCATTATTATTGAGGCACTTGTGGGTAAGGGAGGCAGCCTTGAGTTTGATTTTGTCCAAAGTAGATAACTATTTGTATTCTCTTCTAGTGGATGAGATATGTTCACTTCTATTAATCTTCAATGCAGCTCTTAGGGCATTATTCTGTAGGACCTGTATTTTGTGGATCGTTTGTTTGTTCGCTCCGATGGAGAGTGCATTACAATAATCCAGTTTGGAAAGTATGAGGGCTCTAGCCAACGTGAGGCATCTCTCTGTGGAAAGGAATTGTTTACTGGCTCTGATGAGTTTGCATGTGTATGCAGTAGCCGATGCGAGGGAGTTGACTTGTTTAGTTAAATTCATAGTGGCGTCTAGATAGAAGCCTAAGGTCTCCACTTCATTTGCTACTTTTATGTTATTACCATCAATAGTGAAGTTGGCATAATGGTGTTGTAACATCATGCTGCTGACTCACCAGCCTCCCATGAATATTACAGGACCTTGGGACACAGCAGCTCAACTCTGCATTTGAGATGTGACCTGCAGCAGCAGCCACAGTGCTTGCAAAGTGACACTGGGGAGGAAGGCAAGACCTTCAGGCCCACCACTGCTCACGGCTGCTACTCGTGCTTGCTGTACCCCACAGTTCCAGACCTGCGTCCTCAGCTGCTCCTTGCTCTTAGCCTGTGCCTGCATACATCCGTAATCACCAGCAAGCAGCATGGGATGGGGCGAAGCTTAAGAAGCCGACCCGATAGCCTCTCATTCATGTGTCCTGTCACATGGCTGCTGCCGGCCTTGATGGGAAATGTACTTCTTCCTGATGAAGGCCACTCCTACTGTCTGACAAGGCCACAGCTTGTCGGCCCGGATATCATGGTTCCTGCCAAAGCACACAAACCCCACAGCACCATCCCTAGCTCTTCCATTAACCCCTCCCTCAGGGCCCTTTACAGGTTGAGGTTTGTCCATGTACAACTGATGAAGCAACCTTACCAGTTGTGGAGCATAAACCATCATAGCTGGTTCCCACAAGTTATCTTCAGGACTGTACCTGGCCCATTCAATAAGATACTACAGCGGACTGTGTCTCCTCCTAGATTTCAGAATTTGGTGAAACTCATACTCCTTGTGTCCATCCTCCAATAGTACCAGAGTTCTCTGAGGCCAGGCAGACGCAACTGCAGGTTTCACTAAGGAAACACTAGAACATGATTTGTTTTGAAGTTTGTGGGAAGATTCAATCAAACTGCCATTTTGGACACATATTTCATAATAGAATAAGGCCCAATGTATCATGGTAGAAACATTTGTGATCCTGCCAGCTTAATATTCTGTGTCGATAGCCACACTCCCACAGCATACGTAGGACCCTCCTTCCTTCTTCTGTCCACATATTCTTTACACCATACATTAGCCCTCACCAATTGTTGGCGTGCTCTATATTTGATCATTTAAAGGTACTGCTTATGCCCCAATACTGCCGGTATCCTGTTGCTAGATGGTAGCTCCTCTAGCAGCATGTTTAACTCCTGCCCGTGCAAGCACATATAAGGTGACATACCCAGTGTGGCATGGTCTGAGTTGTGTAAGGAATGCAAGTATCAAACAGTAAGACAGACTCAAGTGACCACAGTTCATGGGTGTGTATTCAACTTCAATTTCGTTTGAAAATGCCTATCTAAACCTAAATCTAAAGATAGGAACAAGCTATGGCTATCTAATAATAATAGCACAGTCCCAGTCGAGGCTGTCAAAATAAAAGGACCTATACTAATAAACCTATTGCCAATCCTTACTTCTAAATACAAAATAGTGTGGGAAACAATATTATGCAAAAGAAAAGTGTTCAAGAAATGATATGTCAGGTTATTCAAGCCATTGGCCTCCCTTTCCCACATTTCCAGCAAGGGACAAAGCGGCAAACTCGAGCTTATCACAGACTCTGGCTTCTTTAGCACGATGTTGCAGTTCAAATCTGAGTATCAGGGCCTTCTATCTCAAAATCTCTTTGACATTCAATGTCTCTTCCTTCAGAGGGCCTGAAGCAACAAATACACATTCAAAAGTTGCTTTCTACTCAGGATTCTCATGTACAACTGCTTGGGTGATTTTCAATTCACCCTAGGATCCCCTCAGCCGGGCTCAGACCCCCTTGAACAAAAAGCTTTCAATTGATCTCCCTCTGTCAGGCTCAGACCAAATCCATGTACTTTTCTAAACTTTCTCTACTTCATCGAAATCGAAGAATGTCGACTGGGCATGGGATTTGACTTGACCCGTTGCAGAACCACTTTGATTCAGGTATTCATTCTCTTTCAATTGATCTTCCTTCACTTGGCTCGGACCGACTTTATTTGATGTTATTTTTTCTTAGCTGGATACCTTACAAAGACCTTTGATTGAGCACCCATGTGATGTCGGATCACTCTGTCAAAGGTATTGTAGCTTGCTTTAAAGTTCAATTACTCATCAGCAGTTTAAATTCATTCATGTCTCTAATCACAGTCGTTTTAACAATGTTTGTTCCAGTGCTCCCCATATAATGTTGCTGCTTGCAACCTTGGTTGAAACACAGACTGGTCTTGTATTGGTCTCCCCAAGTCACCAGCCGTGTTGTTTTCACTGAAGCGGTGTTGTGCTTGAAGCCAAGGACAGTAACACAGTGGTGGGAGAGTCTCTCTGCCTTGATTACAGACATGGGAGGACCCCGGGTACCTCCGACACACAATGCAGGATTTTCCAGCATGGTTTCCTGGTCTTACGCTTTCTGTTCTGGAGGTTTCGTGAAAGTAACCGTTCCTTGTTAAAAAGGTCATGGGAACTTACCTCCTTGTGACTCATGTGCTTTGCTCGCTCAGAGTGTTCTCTCTTGCTCTGCCTTTTATCCATGTGGGGAAGTTTAATGGGATTCAGGTGTGTGCGATGATCAATAATTGCCTGACCTTGCCTGGTCATTGCATTGGGACACGTCAGGTATACGGCTCAGGTGTTAGGCCATTTTCTCTCATAGCTGGCTGTCTGTCAGAAAGTGTCTGTGTTGTAAGGAGGAGGTAAAGTTCCTATGTATCCTACTTGGTAGGATGGGTAAAAGGTGTTATAGAGAAGGGGATACTGTGTCCCATCATCCGGTGTCCCACTCCCACTCCCTGAAGACCCCTCACCCAGGTGATCCACCTGCGCTGGTCCACCCCCAGGAACTGTATCCAAAAGCAATGGGCGTGGCCTGGCCACCTGCATGACAGATCCCCAGGGACCAGTGGGTGAGACACATTCTGGTTTTCACAGTTGTTATAATAGAATTCCACTAACCATAAAGCCTGAACCCATGACATCATACTGTCAGCAATGAAGCAACGCAGAAACTGTTCCATCATCTGACTCACTCTCCCCATTTGCCATTCGATATGCGGGTGAAAACTTCTGGATAGAGCACAGGAGTTTTCCAACATCTGACAAAAAGCCTGACAAAATCTGGATGTAAACTGTGATGCATGATCCAATACTATAGACCTTGGTAAACAGTGCAATCGGAAACTTGCTGTAGGTACACTCTACCCAATTCCCCTGCATAAGGTACCCCCACGTAAGGAACAAAATGAGCTTGCTTGGAAAAGTAATCCATAATCACCATTATAGCAATGTATCCTCCATCCTCTGGAAGGTCTGTTACAAAGTCCATAGATATATGTGTCCAAGGCTCGTCTGGTGTTGGTAAGGGCTGCAGTAAGCCTGCCTTCTTAGATTAATCAGCCTTTGACCTCTCACATATCTCACAGTGCTGAATGTACCTATGAGTGTCAAAGGCCATGCCTGGGCACCAAGAATATCTTTGTAACATTCTCAAAGTCTTTCTTTCTCCAACATGACCCACCAGTCATGATTTATGGCACCAAAGCTGCACTTTTTCTCTCAATGATTCAATGGGGAGGTAAAGCTTGTCTGCCTGACATGGATACATTTGAATAACCTGTAATTGGGGTTTCCCCACTACATGTCTGTCTGTAGCATTTGCTATCATGCTTATATACTTAATTTCTGTTTTTTCATGTTCACCAATGTAAACGCACTGTGATATTCACAGGATTGGGCGCTGTCAACAAATACAATAAATAAATAAAATAAATAAATGGTAAACCATCCTGAATACTCCTGTTTCTTTTCTTATCCTGCCATTTTACCTGAGTAGAAAGACGTTCCCATACCTCCATCAAGATTTCCCTAGTCACAGGCCCAACAATTCAATCCACCGCTATGATATTCCTCTTCTCATGAACCACAACCTCCATGTCCCCTTGCTGTGAAAGAGCATCCACCTTTCTGTTATTTCTTCCTGGCAAATAAGTTACCACAAACTAAAATTCCTCATAAAACTGGGATCAACATAACTGGCGTGGACTCAAGGTTATACCTGATCTCAGAAACTGCAAATTCTTGTGATCTGTAAGCACGTTACTGGATGGCGAGCAACTATGAAATAATGCAGCCATTCCTGGAAAGCAGCCCACAATCGCCAACAGTTCAATTTTCTTGAAAAGAATGCCACGGGGTGCATCACCCCATCCTCTGGTCATTGAGACACGATTGCCCCTATCGCAAGATTGGAAGCATCCGTCTCTACTTGAAATGGCCTTTCAAAATCTTGATGCTGCAGGATCAGTGCTTCCCTAAAATCTATTTTTAACTACCGAAAAGCGGCATCTGCTTCCTCATCCCATCTAAATATTGAGGCCTTTTTTAGGAGTCTTGTGATTGGGGTAATAGTGTGAGAGAAATTGCTAATTAAGCAACAGTAGAAGTTGGCAAACCCCAGAAAGGAATCCTTTACACAATGCGCAGAGGGCCACCACATGACTGCGTGCACCATCTTCTCAACCATGATCGCCCCCTCCAGAGTAGGGATAAGCCCCAAGAATTCCACCTGGGTGGTATGAAATTTGTACTCCTCCAATTTGGCAAACAGATTATACTCTTGCAACTGCTGGAGCACCATGTTCACCTGTTGTACATGTTGTTCTACTGAATTGGAGCAAATCAGAATGTCATCTATGTATGTGATGACAAAAACATCCAAATACTCCTGCGACACCTCTTGCAGCATCACTAAATGTTCAAAGAAGTCAAACTTTGCCCGAAAGGCCGCCTTACACTGATCTCCTTCCTTTACACTAAATGTTCAAAGAAGTCAAACTTTGCCCGAAAGGCCGCCTTACACTGATCTCCTTCCTTTACACAAATCAGATCTAGTAGCAATGATATGAGAGTTAAAGGGAACCTATCTATTCTTTATGGTGACTCTGTTCAGTGGTCTGTAATCTATACAGGTCCTCAAAGTACCTTCTTCTTAGGAACCAAGAATAAAGGAGAAGGGACTGGAGACTTGAAATGCCTTATAAAACCACAGGCTAGCATGTCTTTCAAATATTGTTGTAAATGTTATGTTTTCTTCTTGGAGAGCATGTAGAAGTGACTGCATGGTAACTTAGCATTAGGCTCAAGGTCAATTGCACAATCGTAGGGTCTATGAAGGGGCAAAACATCACCTTTCTTTTGTCAAAAAGCTTGAAAATCTCTTGATACTCCTCCGGCAAAGATGTGACCACTGCCCAAATACTTGCTTGAGTTGCTCCCTCCACCAAGAAGGGTGTCAGACCTAAAGCTTCCCTCACATGTTTACCACACTTAAACGGATCAAATGTTCCTCCAATCAATTCCTGGATTATGTGTCACTAACCAGGGCATTCCAAGAATCAACCCTAATTGTGGCACAGAAATCAAATCAAAGGTGATAAATTCCTCATGTCCCGTTGCACACACTATCTTTCTTAATGGGTAAAGTTTGTTTCCTGACAGCAAACAAGACCAATTGAAGGTTTGCACTGGTTCTGCCATCCCCTTTCGCCGAGTGTGTATCTCTAATTTGGTGGCAAGTGTAAAATCTAAGAAATTCCCTGACGCTACAGAATCTACCATTGCAAGACCTTTTCCTTCATGTCAGAAAAGCACAAGGTCACAAGTAAGTACAGATGAGGCGTCTTGTTTGGACTTGCGTTGGCCACTGGGTTTGGGAACTCAATTTCAATAGGGCTTGATGTAGTCATTCCACCAGCTACCGAGCAAATTCTTTTCCCGACTCCAACCTCTTCCTGTCTGCCCTTCGAACAGGAGGGTGAGAGCGGTTTCTAAAATAATTCCCTGACTTCCCACAGTATAAATATAGATTGTTTGATCTTCATTTTTCACTTTATTTTGAAGAGAACAGCCCTTGCACACTGCCAATCTGCATAGGCTCCCCCTGAGAGGATTTTGCTAAGGTCTTTCTAGCTCAGTCCAAGCGTGCAAATGGAACCATCTCTGATTTTTTATTTTCCCCTTTTCTCTCACTGATTGTATGATCTAACTGTAACGCTAAATCGATCAGTGCACTGCAAGAGTCTGATTGTGGCACCACATGCAGTATACCATCTTTTACTCTTCCCAAAGCCCCTGAAAAAACAATACTGCTGTCTTGGTCTCGGACCATCCTGTCTCCACCACCAGTCTGTTGAAATGAGTAACATAAGTCACCAAGTCCTCAGTTCCCTGTCTCAACCCCAATAACTACTTATCTTGCACTAACAACACATGTCTTCTATCAAGCAAATGCTTGAATTCTTCCATAAACTGATTCGAGTTATACAATATTGGGTCATCTTTTTGTATCAATGGGATGGCCCATGCCGCTGCATCTCCAGACAAGTATGAAACTACCAACACAGTTTTCGCTTGTGTAACCTGAAATGCAGTGGGTTTACATAGGATGTGTAACTGACATTGGATCAGAAACATGGAGCACTTCCTCGGATCCCCTGCAAATCTTTCTGGAGCTACCAATGGTACCCCCAATGGTTGTTGAACTACTACTTTCTTAGCTAGACTAGATAAGGCAGCCAAAGGGGCAGCAGCTGCACCGTGCAAGGGAGTATTCTGTGTTATTTATCCACTAACCTGAGTCTTTAATATATTAGTCTCCTGTCGAGAATGCACTAGTTCTGCTTGAATTTCTTGTAAGGCCTTCAGCACATCGATCAAATGGTGGAGAGGTAGACTCAATTTGGTTTGGGTGGGTATTGAATCCTGAACCGAGGGCTGGTGATTATGTCAGATCAATTGAAGAACAAAAACGTCACCCTGGCCACAGGAGCCGAATGGAAGTCGACCCTCCAACCTAGGTTAGACCGGGTCCCTGATTGTAAGTGACAGGTCATCATGTGGCAGCCATTGGGGGGGAGAGGGTTAGGGAGAAGTTGTGGACTTGTAGGGGAAGGTAGGAACAGTGGAAATGGGGTTAAGAAACGTAAATAGATGGGAAGGGAGAGTATGGGAAAACACAAAGCATTTTCAACCTAGTAATGTGCATTTAAACATAAGTACCTTCACTAGTAGATTAACCAAATAGCTCCTGTATCAAGTGCCCAAAAACAGACAGCCCTTCCTTACTCAAGAGCATTTATTCCCAACACATTTACTCGTCTGTCTTCCTGTCAAACATTCTCATATATTCCTTCACAATGAGTAGCAGATGGTCATGAGACAATAGCACAAACATAAGCCCATGTAATGGGCTCATCAAACCCTGACATTAGCAAGACAAAATATGTATGCCACTGCAAACAACATGGAAGCATGAAATGGGTTTTGCAGTAAGAAGACAAAGCCCAACCAATCATCCCCTGGTCTCTAAAGCATTCTGTGTTATGGCATAGGAATTTGTTTCAATGTGAAGAACATAGTGTGGCCCATGCACAGTTCCCCACCAAAACAGCTGTCACACTATGCAGATTGCCAACAAGTACTTATCTTTGCCCCGAGGGACCGACCGCGGTACCCTTAGGGAAACTTTGTAGGACGTTGTAACATCATGCTGCTGATTCACCAGCCTCTGGGGAATATCACAGGCACGCGGCAAACAGCAACTGAACTCTGCATGTGAGACACGACCTGCATCAGCTGCCAAGTGCTTGCAGAGCAACAGCCGGGAGGAAGACAAGCCCTTCAGGCCCACAAGCGCTCATGGCCACTACGCGTTCTTGCCATACCCCACAGTTCCAAACCTTCATCTTCAGCTACTCCATCATGTGTCCTGTCATGTGGCCTCTGGTAAACTTGATAGGAAATGCAGTTCTTCCTGTAAAAGGCCACACCTACTGTCTTGCAACGCCTCAGCTTGTTGGGCCGGATATTGTGGCTCCTGTCACAGAACAACAGCCCCACAACACCATCCCTAGCCCTTACACTGAAGTAGTTAGATTAAATAACATTTTCCAACATTTTAATTAGCATTGTGTATAATGCTAATGGAAATAATGGACAATTGTATACTAAAGAAAAATGGTAAAGAACAGAAATGATTTTCTGTCCCAAACACTTTTCTCTAGCATACAATAAGGATGATAATACATGGACATTTATAACTATCTGCGGTATCCGCAGTCCCCTTTCCAGGCCATGCATCATTAAAAGACCGGGGTGGCTCATGCAGACCATTGCACAGGACACCTCTTCTATCATTTTCACTTTTATATTGGTAACACTCCCTCATTCCCTGCTTTTGAAGAGTCACACATCCATCCACCAATCACTTTCAAAAACTCTACATAGAACCATATTAACACATTAAGTTTTGACACACCGATTGACACTTAACAAATTTAATGTAATTGTTTTTTATAATGCACCTAATACCGTACCTGAGTTCAGTTTCTAAGCATGGATCTGGGATTTTAACCTCTGTTGCTCTGCATGGTCTTGCTTCCAAAACCAGTGTGTTGCCTGTGTGCTATCCTCTGTTCACATATGTATTGAGCAGAGAAAGAAATGCATAAATAGAAAAGACACTGCGGGTGGGTAAGTGCTCATGGGAGCCCAGGAGGAAAGTACCAAGGGATGCCAATGTGGGAGGCCACTGACTAACACCTGGGGTGGAGGAGTCCAAGGGTGGGATGCATCTTAACTGTAACATCCCTTTAACAAAGTTTTTTCTGTACAATTTAGTAGGTTTTTATAAATGAAAATGTTTCATGATGTTACATCACTGTATATAAGTTATTAATAATTCCTCTTTACATATATATGAAAGTACTATAAACCTCCTTTAACAAACATATGTTTTGCAACTCATACTAATGTCAATCATTATCAGCAGAGCATGCAAATCATTATTAAATTCCCTATGGCATGAGGCTCAACCATGACCCCAGCTTCACCAAACCTAGCTCAGTGTCCACTGTACCCTAATAATGTGACCAATGGCCAGTGCTCATGGCTTGCAGCCATGCCCAGTCTCCAAATCTATGGGGCATGGGCTACGGCCATGCAGCATTCCCCAATAAGCAAATCAGAGTACACATTTGTGTTTGCCAGGGGCCACATCCACTTCCCAGAAACCAAATTTATGTCACTGATTTTTCCACTTACATTCCAAACACTTTGGACAAATAAAACACAAGACTAATTTACAAAACCTTCTTTAGGTCCTTGCTGATACACGTCATGCAAGTTTGTTATAATAACTGGCACATTCTTGGGTTTTTTCGGTTACGGAATGGGAGTAATCAGCCCTCTTTATTCCTCGCACTCCATATAATAACACGTCAAATTCATGGAATCCAAGATCTAAAGACAATCTACAGTGCTAAGAATAGAGCTTCAGCGAATGGATCCAAGAGTCCCCCAGCATCCATACGCTCGGCCTCCTCAAACACATAGCCATAGCCATATTTAGTGCTCTCAACAAACAAAACTCCTGCTACCCTTTCTTCCTGTACACCACACCCAGGAAACCCTATTGGCTGATCCCCCAATATCCACGGACAGACACAACTGTCTGCAGTCTCTGCAGCCCCCATTCCAAACCAGGCATCATTAAGTAACCAGGATGGCATATGCGGTGTCCGCAGTCTACCACGTTGTCTGCTGAAAAAACATCAAATTGAAACATCAAGTTGGAGGAGTTTTAACTCAATTTCAATTTGTTCTTTAGTTTTGGCTCTGAAAAGAGCCTTTGTTTTTTGAGGTTTGTTAACAAACATCTTTTTTTTTCTTTTTCTTGCTTTTTTGCACAGTAGTACTGCACCCTCTACATTTTCCCTTCGATTTTTTTTACTGGAACTGTTTCAATGCATTCCTAACATTGTAATGAAAAATCACATTTCCGACATTTGTGAAATTAACTCCATCTTCACGAAAACCATCACACCATCAGACCTTACAATGTAATTCTGTAAAAATGACATTCATTCAGCATATAAAAAAGGATATACAGCTTTATTGACAAGCTACCACGATTCTTCCATTTGTACACTGAAAACATTTACACATATGCATGTTTGCCTTTGATTTATTTCAGAAACAATAATCTTTGCAGCAGGGAACAGTTACATTAGACTTTTGAAAAAACCATTCAGGGCAACTTGCAAATACATTTCGGTCACATAACCCAAACTGCTCTCTCCAAAATGCACAACTATAATATCTGGACATTTAAAGTGTGCCATACCCTGACAGAATTACAACAAGCTTGCCCGGTTCAACCCACAAACTGCGTGCCACAAAACACCCACTTCTTGCAATCCAATACCTTCACCAGAGTCCATGATTTTCAGCATACACCTTCAATGAATGGATCGAAGAATCTACCAAAATCCATACACTCTGCCTCCTCAAAGATATAGTCATAGCCATCTTCAGTGCTCTCACCAAACAAAACTCCTGCCACCCTTTCTTCCTATACACCACACCAGTAAACATGATTGGCTCATCCCCAGATGTCTGTGGACATTGTCGACTGTCCGCTGTCTCTGAGGATCACTTTCTATTCCAGACATCCTCAAAGACCCGGATGTGGGATGTGCTGTCTGCGTACTACTGCAGTGTCCGCAGTTAGGACATCCAATTGAAGGGGGTGAGGAGAATTACACTCAATTAGCACACGGCAGCCCATTTACCCTTTTTACTTTTATGTTTTTAACACTCCCTCATTGCCTGCTTTCAAACGGTCACACATCCATCCATCAATCAGATCCAAAATCTCTACAAGTAACCATGCCATCACAGTTCCAAACTTCAGATGTGTACTTGAACTCTGAGAGTACATATCTCTTGCTAATCACAGCCATCTGCATCAAAAACTACTGTACAACTCTCCAACATTTCTATTTGCAGAGTCAACAACATTTGCATCTAACAAGATATATTATGGATATGCTTATATATTTTTAAAGTATTTTCTTCAACTCTTTTACAAATATATATATATATATCTTCAGTAAAAAAACTTTGTTAAAGGAACGTTATGGTTCAGTTGCGCTACTGAAAACCTGTGAAATTCAGTAAAAAAAACTTTGTTAAAGGGACATTATGGTTCCAAGTAAAACCGTAAAACCCTTGAAATTCACCAGTTATGGTCAGCTAAGCAACCATAACTTGTGCCACCACTGTGCACTGCTTAGACTAACACCCAGGACATCAAAGATGACAACAAAGTTTTTTTACTGAATTTCACAGGTTTTTTGAAGTGCAACTGAACCATAACGTTCCTTTAACAAGGTTTTTTACTGAATTTCATAGGTTTTTAGTAGCGCAACTTAACCATAATGTTCCTATAACAAGGTTTTTTTACTGAATTTCATAGGTTTTTAGTAGCGCAACTTAACCATAACATCCCTTTAACAACGTTTTTTTTTACTTAATATACACTTTCATCGTGTGAATTTGGGAGATGTTTACTAGGATTCCCTTACTTTATATACATGTAACATAGAACACACTGAACCCCCCCACTAATGATTTTTGAAGGCCACGGACTGTGTGTATGTCCGCGGACGGGCGCGGACGACATCAACACTACCCAAACACTCAGAGGTATCTGAAATTGTTCTATAATACCATAGAAAAACTGCACAAGTTTAAAGAGCAGCACATAAACACATTATAAGTAATAATAAATAAGCAGTGGAACCTACAAGTCTAACACCTCAACCATCCATTTAAATACCATATGTAATGAAATGGATTATACTATAACTAAAAAGATATGCCTCCAACATAATTTTCTCACAGAAACTGCAGAGCTAGGAGCGACAGTACACAAACACAACACAACAAATACAAATTACCAGAAACTAGTAAGTAAACTTCATTTTTCTTATATAGTTGTATACTTTTTGTATGAGGTACAGAACAATTAATGTATTTGTGTTTTTCACACAGAAATGTGCAGTACTTTGGAATGGCTTGAGGAGAATTTTCCTCCTGACTTAATGTCGTAAGATAGCGATAATAATGGTACACACTACTCTGCATGAGCAAATTAATAGTCAGTACTTTATGTGTACTTAACGTATATATGTTTATTTTTAACAGACCATGCAAAGATTGAAGAAATTCCACCAAAAGGCACAATGCAAGACACCTTGCAACGCATAGAACAGAAAGTGGACATGCTGAAAGATAATTTGAATGGTTTAAGGCAATTTGTGGAGGAGCACGTCAAAGGAAAAATTAGATACCACTGTACTACCTGTACCTGTCCCTCCTCTCCATGTCCCAGTGAAGTATCCCCAAACCCTCACAAACAACATAAACGTTTCAACGAAACTTCATCCCTTCATCCCCTCACAACGATCCTCTGCAAACCCTAATTCCCCTATATTTGTTTCAGTTTCTGCTTCCCCCTCTCTTTCTTAATTGCTTTATATGTGTATAATAAAATAAATGTTATGTTAGTTTTAATGAAATTGTTTGTGTCTTTTTTTAAAATAAAAAAACAGTTAAAATGGCCACGGACAGCGCGCCTGTCCAGCCTGTCCGTAATTAACAAAATATGGATGTGTTAAATAAAGTGCACCTATCCGTACCATTTGCAACCAAGATGAAACTGTTCTTAGAACACACCAGCTGTTCGGGATGTCCGTAAACCAACAAAATGGGGGTGTCCTAAGGACACTATACCTCTCTGTAGCATTCGCAACCAAGATGAAACTGTTCTTAGAACACACCAGGTATCCGGGATGTCCGTAAAATAACAAAATGTGAGTGTCCTAAGGACACTATACCTGTCCTTACCATTCGCAACACAGATGGAAATGTCCGTAGAACAGGCGCGGTGGCCGCGATGTCCATAGTCAAACAAAATGGAGGTGTCCTAAGGACACTATACCTGGCTGTACAGTCTGCAAAACATCTATGCACATGCGCACCATACCCGTACATCCTGTGAACATCGCCCTGTCCGTAACTGTCCTCTCACGTGTGTCACACTTTCAATTAGTTTCAGGACCCGAACACTGTCCGTAGAACAACCGCATGCATGCGCATGACCGTTCCTGTGCAGTTGGTGTCCTGCGGACACCCATTCCCTTCACGGGCGTGGTCACGACATCATCATGTGACCGCACCCACACTGAGCGTGTGTCCTAATTTGCATACTTTGTCAACTTCCCCAACATTTTAAAAGAACTTATGCAGACAATCCAAATTATTTTACAGTAAAGAAATCACCATTTCACATGTCCCAGACAATGGCCCTAGCTTTCCACATGCTTTTCAGAACTTTTTGATCACTTTTGAGTGATCAATGTGGTCACGAGACGCACCCCTCCACCCCTATAAAAGGCCACACCCCAGAGCTCATCTTCATTGTACTTCTGGCTATTGGAGATTGACTTTTGCTGCCTTTAGTGCTCTAGCGGAGATTACCTCACCAACCCTAATGGCATCCATGACTGCTGTCACTACATCAGCCTCAGCACCACCCCCAAACCCTCCACCACCACCACCTCCGAAAAGGGCCTGCAGAGGGGAATACACATGAAGATGTAGAGAATGAGGATGAAGAGAATGAGGTAGAGGAATTCAATACTACCAGCACTCGCCAGGATTCGTGGGTGTGGCGGTTGTTTACCGTTCATGGTAACGTACCGAAAGCATGTGCGAACAAGGTCACCTGTAACCAGTGCAATTTGGTGCTGAGTCGCTGGAGATGTGGTTTGTACAGCATTGGTACGACATCCATGAAGTGACACCTAACTTCGTACCACGGTGCGGACATTCACAAAGTTGTACCATGTTAAGAACGTAGTAGGTTCAGTTCCTCCGCAGCATCCTCTGTTTCCGATCCTCTCACCACAAGAGACACTCCTGTGGGAGAGCACATCCCTCCAGCTGCTTCACAGGCCATTCACAATGCTGTTGACTCTTACCTTTCGAGGGTCACAGTATTGTGTATGTACTGCGACGCAGTACTCTGCAGGGGGGAGAATCTTCGAAGTGCTTTTGAGACTACGGTCAGGGAGCACCAGAAATGCTGCTACCTACCTAAATAAGGCCCACCCTACATCTTCCTCTCTCCACCTGCCCTTTCTTATCCCCGTGGTTGGTGTCCCTTCCTTACCCTCCTTCCCCTCCTCTCCTAGTGTGTCGGGTGTAGAAAAAGCCACAAAAAATATATAAAACAACAAAAAGTTTTTTAAAAAGTCTCTTTTCAGAGCCGCCTTTCTCAGTTTAAAAATAGAACTCTGAAGTAAACGGTGCAGGCCCCCGTGCATTTTTTTAAAAGTCTGCAGACAGTCCTAGGACAGAAACATTTGTGGGGTGCAACCCTAGCAAAACCAATGCACTTTTCTCTGGGAGTAAGTGGTGGCTCTGAAAAGAGCATTTTGGTAGTGTTTGTGTGTCTCAAAAAACTTGGATTCGTCAACATGTAATGCAATATAGATGACTATACTTCCAAAAAATGTTGCAATGCATTTTGTACATTTCGAATAAAAATCTGATTGCCAGCATATGTAAGATGGACTCCATCTCTGCAAAAAATGCATCTCTTAGAAAGGCACAAACAGCCTTACTGACATTGCACCTCGCTTTCTCCAATTGTGGACCAAATGAAGAAGAATGCAGCCACATTTGTCTTTGCGCACTACGTGAAAAAATTACTTGGGAATTTGGAAACATGTCCATGACCTTCTCAAGTCCTTCCTTCATTGCAAATTGCAAAGAAATTCCGGACACATGTCCTAAACTGTTCCCTCCACAATGAATTATAATAATGTCAGGATGACTCTCTGTCTGTAAAGTAGCATAGGGAGGTACGAAGTCCAGCCACTTCATTCCACGAACTCCATGCCAGTGCACTTCCACATGAGGGAATCCAAGATCTGCAGATATACCACAGGTTCTGCATGCATCTTTAACCAATGTATCCATGAGTCTCCCAAAATCCAGATAATCTGTTTTCGGGGAAACACAGCCATAGCTGTATGTTCTCCTCTCAGGAAACAGACGTCCTCACTAAATCTCTCCGTACACAACACACCCACTAAACTTTACTGACCAATCCCTAGCTCCGCTCATTCTCATTTGCATGCCTCTCCACCCCAGAATCCCTGTATGTAATATGTGCTGTCCGCAAACTACTGCCATGTCTGCGGACATGTAGGAGATCTGAGGGTGGCGAATGTACATTTAAATAGTAAACAAGCTGTTTTTTGGGGGGGTTTTTGCAGATGCCTGACAGACACCTGTTATTTTGTATTTTTTATTTTTTTTTTCTTCTTAGTTTACTCCTAAAATCTTCACATAACCTGGTCCAAAGCAACCCTTACATTCCAAAAAAACATGGCATTTCCCAAAAAAGATAAAGAAACACCATCTGCTTCGAAATAAGCCACATTACTCGAAACAATGTTCTCATGGCTAAAGAAAAACATACCAGCTCTTAGCATGAAAGCACGCATGCCTCGATTGATTGCACACCTAGCAATGCTTTGATCAGGACAAAAAACAGAACTGTTGTCCCATTTTGCTCTAGGAAGTAATCCAGAAAAAATTACTTTCGCAGTTGGAAAGATGTTGATTACTGCTTGAACCAACTGTTCCAAATCTCCCAACAAAATAGGGGAACTCCCGTAGCCCAAATAGAACGCACCATAGTGCAAAACTACCACATGGGGACTGTTCATCCTACGCATATCTCTGCAAACTTGGAGAAATGCCTCTACATTGCAGTCAGTCGCAGCGCTCCACACCACCTCCACTCCTCTAACATCGAAATTGTTTGCCACATGCCTGCATTGAGAATCGTGCTATAAGCCATGGACAAACATATCTCCGAGCAACAACACCCTGACTGTCTCCACCCCTGCCATCTTCACTGCACACACTCTCTTTCTACACAAATCAACAACATCAACATCTGATTGGCTTATCCCTACAGTCCCCTTTCCATGCTGGATTTGCTGTAAAACCCTTTATGTGACACGCCCTATCCGCGAACAGGCGCTGTGTCCGCATGGCACGTAACTCTTAGCCAGCCTTTCTACCCTTTCCACATCACTCGAGAATCCATTCCCTCATTGGACACAGCTAAGCAGTGACACAACCTTCCACCAATCACATCCAAGACCTCTACATCTAACTCCATCATCAGAATTTTGCACTTCAAATGTACTGTCGATCACTCTGAATACAAGTCACATATAATTGGAAAGCACCTACTACAAAAACTACTGTGCAAGTCTCGAAGATTTCTACTTACAGGTCCATGCATATCCACATGCATGATTACAAAGTACAGGTATGCATATTTTATTTAGATACATGTACAACTCTTATGAATCAATATAAACCAAGTAATGCCACTAAATCTGCATAGCCAATACATACATGGCAACTCTCCCGCTTTAAGCGCGAGACTCCCGATTTTTCATTGAAAAATCTCACAGTATTTTAGTGTCTCCCGCCTAAATTAATGCTAATCCCAATGCGATCGTATGAGAAAAATAAACGTCCCCATTGCTGTGGTGAAATCTCCCTCTCAGGTGCTCCTGATCCTTCACATGTCTAGTTATAATATGAAATTATTCAAATTTTTCCCATCTACTATAATGAACTATCACTTCCAAACCTCTCTGCTATCTACAACACAGCTGCGAAACAACAAGGGAATTTCATGAACTTAAAATTTTACTCATTTGCGAAGCAGGTTGAACTAACATATTGCAAATAACAGATAAAGGCTGCACATAGTCAAATAAAATGCGTGCATACACTATGTTCATATATCAAACGAGAATACTACCACAAAAACATAAAAGTTAACTTGTAAATCAACATCAGTGATATAAACACACACAATTACTAACTTCTTCCTTTTACAATTGCAATGAAGACCATTCTCCTGAAAATCAACAGCATCTAAACTACAAAAAACATATCCGAAGAAACCTGCTCATTCCACAAAAAAAGAGTAAGTAGAATACTACTTTTATATTCTTACTGTTCCTCAGAGAGACTGTGTGGTTTTTTAATGTAATTTGAGCACCAAAAAAAAACATCGATATCTGAAACATTCTGCCCACAAATCCCCATTTAGTAAACAGAGATTAACAGGCAGATTGGCACACAAATCCCTGTTTTTTTGGAACACAAATAACATACTCAAGCATTAGAATGTTAGTACTGCAAAACAAATAACTGTTTTAATTTTATACCATTACATTTACTATTAATGCATCTTCTCACCACTAGCTCACTTTCAACTCTCATCTGAACTAGAGTGTAGTAACATACACATTGAAAAATAGCCTTCCCAACTCATTGTAACTGCCCAATGCACATTCACACACCACCACAAACACCTTCCCCATCAAACTCATACACGCATGCATACAGCACACATACATTGTAAAACAGACTCCAAAGAATGCCTACCAAAAAGCAAGTCCATAGAAAGCAACGCAGAAATAGAGCAAATGAAAATACAAGTGTCAAAAATAAGCATCCATCTCTACCAGATTGTACAAAATGTTCACACAAAACAGCTAATGCAGTCATTTAGCGAAACAAAAGAAGCTTCAACCACAGAAACTTTGCCTCCTCTATCAAAATGTGAAATGTAACAGAAAACGCTTAACAAGAATTTGGCTACCTTTACTGCTAACAGTGTTCCTATAAATCCTCATATACTATCAAGAAACCATACTAAAAAACGTAGTTTAGCAAAAATGGTCCTTCAGAATCTAATAAGAACAGGAGTGAAATCATCCACAACCCTTAAAACCTATCGTAGAAAATGAATCCTAGAAGCTCTCGTAGACAGTGCAATCCTTCTCAAAAGGAAGTTATTTATTTTAGTTTTAACAGGATTAAACCACTAGCAAAACTAAGTACTAAACTACAAAAGAAACTTCTTAATAAATGGAATGTCAACAAAAATAACTTCTTAAATATCTGTGGAGGTGAATGGAGTCACACCACAACCACAGAACCATATTTTAATGAGGAAGCATACAAACAAAATCAAACAAACACAATTGCCATCCACAGCAGTGGACGAGTATATGAAAAAAATCAATAATACCATCATGGAACAAGAAACACTGCTTACAAAAGTATCCACAGAAAACTCAGAATTACCTCTCTATTTGACTGAACCTGAACGTCCAGTATACAAATGGCTGTGCACGTCAATGTGTAACATTCCCAAGAAATCTTTCAAATCTTTACTCCAGTTCCTCAATCAGTATGTGAAAGGTAAAGACAAAATCAAAGTGAAAGTGCTGCAAAATATGGATACCTGTCCAGTGTGCAAATACACAGGACTACACGGACATTGATTAGCCTGCATTTCAGGACCTATTTGCAAAAGCACCTTCCATGATATCAAAATAATATCAACACATCATTCAAATGTAAGAAATCTAGTGTATAAACTGTACTATGCTAAAAGTCCTGCTTTAGAACTAGCCAATTTAAATAACACTCTTCTACATGGTACACCCAAATACCTACAAGAAGAAATCAACCGTATCCACAGAAAATATTTTGGAAGTGAAAGCCACTTACACATTGAAATAGCTTTAGAACAGACTAGTAACAATTGTGCACATGGCAACCTTCTATTACACACATACAAAAAAGAAATACGAAAATTTAAAAGTAGATCCGCTGAAGTACCAAACCATGTGTGTGTGTGTTGCCGCCAAACTTTTTACAAAAGTAACACTAAAACTATAGACGTAACATACAAAATAGAAGACAATGAAGACTCCAAATGGTTTGAATTAGCTCTCTACCTTTTAGCAGAAAACAAATACGAAATAAGTGAACCCTTAAAATGTTGCAGTTGCTGCACTACAAAACTTGACAACAACCAAACTCCTTCACGTGCTGTCACAAATAACTTGGAATTATTCCCACCACCAAAACCCCTGCAACAACTCAATTTGTATGAGAGCATCATAATTCAAACAGTACACCCATTTCAAGCAATAATATGCCTTCAACCAAAAACAGCAAAATTACCTCCCTCTGAATCGGTGAAAGGCATTCTTGGCAAAGTAGTTTATTTTTAAGTTAGACAAGCCTTGCAATATCTGAAAGACAATAATGAATACTATAAAAAAATAAATATTGAAGAAACCTTAAGGGAAACAACTGAAATAATTAAAGAGTCATCAGAAACGGGTCAATTTGAACTTCTGGATCATGCTGCCGTATCCACTCTTTTGGATCATTATACAATTCATCCATTGCACTCTAATGACAGCATAGATGATGCACTAGAAACTTACCAAATGCAACAAACCAAAGGTTCACCAATGAACATATGGGAAAAAAGTATAGAAGGACGTTCTTTTCCACTACTATTTCCTACTGGCAAAGGAGGAAGATACGATGATAGACCCACTCAGATAACAGTATCAGAATACTGCTCATTACGAATGTATTCTGATGATCCCAGATTTAGACAAAATGTGGAATACATATTACAATTACTCTTTGAAAGTGAACTAGCAATCCTATGTTGCGGAGTTGCACACATATTGAAATCTGGAACCCACTTTCAAAATATGTCAACGTTGCAATTAATACAAAAAGTGCAAGAAAAAGATGAGGTTTTACAATCAAGCATAACAAATCTGTTTGCAAACATGCGTGGTACAAAAGAATACTGGTTCCGAAGTCACAGAGATGTACGTTGTATGATCAGAAACCTTAGACCACCCACTTGGTTTGTTACATTAAGTTGTGTGGAATATGCATGGGAAGATTTACATGATTTCCTACGCATATCAAATACAAACAAAACAAACATAGATATACTAACACCTGGAGAATTTTGCTCTCTAGAACCTGTTAATGTTACAAGATATTTCTACCATCGTTTCATTGCTATGCTACACTTTATTTGTAATAAAACTGTTCCTCCCCTCGGAGAAGTGCAACACTTCTTTTGGAGAAAAGAATACCAAGCGAGAGGAGGACCACATATCCACATGCTTTTATGGATCAAAGGTGCACCTAAATTTGGTCAGGACAGTGATGCCACTGTTTTGCAGTTCATCCAAAAATTTGTCACTTGTGAAATCCCTTCACAAACAAAACATATTGACCTTCATGGACAAAATGTACAATTTCAAAGACACAAATGTGGCAAATATTGTCATTGTAAATACAAAAACAAAGGGAAATACTACACCAAATGCTGCTTTGGTTTCCCTAAAACAGTTACAGAAACAGGTGAAGTGAACAACTTCATGTCTTCAGTTCGACATAGTGTTAAAGGTAAATCACCTACGAACACGTATTATATAAAAACAACAGAAGAATCAAATGAAATATCAATGATTACAATGCAATCACTGCCCTCTTATGGAATGCAAACATAGATGTGCAGTACATTGCAGACAATTCAACTGCAGTTGCAGCCTACTCAACAAAAGCTGAAAAAACAGAGCTTAAAGATTTCTGGAATGACCTATCATCAGACAAAACACTATCTCAGAAATTGCACAGCCTAGGCATAAAAATGCTCTCTCATAGAGAATGTGGCGCCTATGAAGCTGCAGATCATTTAATCGGTACTGCTTTGTATGGAAAATCTTAAAATATAGTATGGTTAAGTCTTGGTCCTGATAAATCTAGAAAAAGAGTTCTCAAATCATATGAGGACATAGAAACAATAGCCAAAAATGATCCCAACAGTTGAGACATTTTGAAAAACAATTTACTAGGCACATACTACCCAAACAGGAGTACCACTTTGGAAACCATGTGTCTATACCACATAGCCCAAAACTTTGCAGACAAAAATAATATAAATCCTGATGTAAACAAAGGTAGATAGAGAGTGACAGATTGTGAAGGCAGCTTAGTGAAACTTCCCAAACAAAGCTTAATTAATCATGTCAAATTGTCATTAAAAACTCCTCAACAGAAAGAACTATATTACATGTCCCTGCTACACATTTATAAACCATGGAGAAAAGAAGAAGAGATACTAGATAACTATGACTGCTATGAAGACGCTTTCAAAGCAAATGAAAGCACTATCCCCAATGTTAATTTTACACAGTACAAAACTATGTTGCACAATGAACAGCAACACGAAGAAGAACTCCAGGACCAACTAGATAAGGCCACTTCTGACAGTAGTCAACCTTCTGTAACAGGAAGCCAAGAACCACTAGAACAGCCACTAATAACAAATGAGGCAGAATTAGCTATTACAGAAGTAGAAAACACTATGTGTCACTATGAAGAAGATACAGAAGACTTAACTGTACTACAATCAAAACTTAACAAAGATCAGCGGACCATTTTTTAAGAAGTAACAAAAGAAATTGCACATGGTGTACAACACGAAAATAAAGTATGTACCTGCCAAAATTACAAACCTATACTGCTGTACATCAGTGGTGAAGCTGGTTCAGGCAAAACATTCTCAATCAAAATCATCAGCAAGTTCCTTCAACAATTGACAAACAACAAACTTTCAGCTGTTGTAACTGCCCCCACAGGTTTAGCTGCCTACAACATAGGCAGTGTCACGTTACACCGATTACTACTCCTTCCAGTAGGACACCAAAACAAATGAGACTATTGCAAACTTTCTACAGAAGCTGCAATGGAGCTACACAGAGTATTAAAACAAATGAAAATTCTACTAATAGATGAAGTGAGCATGGTCTCCAACCTAATGTTGGCTTTGATTCACCTCAGATTGCAAGAAGTACTTAAAACAAACTACGAAGAACTCTTTGGAGGAAAACACATTATTGTTTGCCGAGATCTTCTGAAATTGACACCAGTGAAAGGTGACCTATTTTTAAAACCTTAGAACACAAACTGTGCCATAAAACAGTATAGGAAATGTCAACCTTTGCCAACATTTCCAATACAGAGAATGAACAGAAAACATGTGTTAATCTGCAGACCTCACTTACGCCAATATTTTAAAAAGTATTAGAGTTGGTGTACTATCTCAAGAAGCACAAGCAATATTGAAAACTTGGCACATCCACTCACTTCATGGCGATTACGCCTGCACTACTGATGTTAAGAAACAATTAGCGCACACAAATGTCAATTGTATGGCCTTAATGCCAACTCTTGCAAGCTTTTTCAAATTCAATGAAACAATGTTAAAAAAAGAAATGCAACCAATATTTGAAATTTGCTCCACAGACAAACTGGAGGTACATGGTATGGCACTACCCATGTGTGAACAAGCCACAACAAGACTAAATACCTTAGAAAATTTAATCTCCAACACATCTGGGTTGGAAAAAATATAAAAATGATCCTTAAATTGTAGAGTAATGCTTAAACGTAACCTTGACGTGGAGCAAGGACTAGTTAATTGAGCACTGGGTACAGTTGTTGGCTTTCAAACATACCCACGCAACAACAACATTCAGTTTGTCAATATTCTCTTTGACAAACCTTCAGAATTAAAAACGATAGGGTGCTCAACAGGTCGATTCCTTCTCTTCAATGACATTTATGTACGTAGAGAACAATTTTCTCTAACTCTTGCATATGCAGTCACCATTCATTCCCAAGGTCTTACCCTAGACAAAGCATTGATAGATATTGGGAACACAGTCTTTAAAGAAGGCATGAGCTACGTAGCACTATCACGCTTATGTATATTAGACGGTCTGTTTCTAATCAACTTTGATGCAAGTAAAGTAAACACTGATATTCCTTGAATTTTAGAATACAGTAGACTACGTTCACTGTACACCCCCCATCTAAAATCATATCCTGTTCCACAAAAAGGAAAACATTGTAAAATAAAACTAATTTATACAGAAATGCAACAGGATCTGACTGCAAATCCTTCAAAGAGAGTAAAAGAAGCTAATACTTCATCAATTACCACAACCATAGAAGAACCTATTATTGAAAGTAACTCAGGTAGTTCTTCAAAGAAGCAACTTAAACTCTGAAAAAATGACTCGGACACAGAACTATCTGGTCCATTTAAATTTTCAAATGTAACTGGTGTAAGTTGCTACGCAAATGTTGCAATGAATATTCTATTTCAATTGCCACCAATTGTTAACGACATTTACTTACACAGTACAGACCAATTGTATTTGCAAATGTTAGTCCTTCATAGAAACGAAACAAACAATCCTGACAACACGTATAGTGTTCACGTAATAAGACAAGAATTGGACTACTGTTCTGGAATGGTGAGGTTCACTATAAACTCACAAGAAGATCCACAAGAATTTCTAATGTACTTACTGCAAGTACTGGAAAACAAAAACATACCTATAAATGCAATCTTCCAGATTTCATACATGTGGAAACATAAATGCACTCTCCGCAACAATGTGACACAGGAACAAATCCCTAATCAGCGCTTTGTGCATGTATCCATACCTAATTGTGAATCCATTCCATTTCAACAGCTTGTACAAAATTCAAACCATGGCAGATTATGTACTATCTGCAATTCAGATAATCGCTCCACCTTACTAATACAAACACATAGTAACTACGTAATACTAATGCTTCTACGTTACAATGCAGATGGTACCAAAAACAACTGCAAGCTGACTGGATTCACACACGGTCAAGTGTCACTTGGTAAAAAAACCTTCACAACAATAGGTATAATCTACCACACAGGAGCCACAACCAATGCAGGTCACTACACTGCATATATTAAAAAGAAATATGGATGGGTCAAATGTAATGATAGTACCATTACTCTGAAGCAGAGATTAACAGCAAATCTTACAAACACTTCTTTAATCTTCTTAAAGCCAAAATTTAATAACTAATCTGTACTTCAACATGAACAAAAATGCAATTAAAAGACTATAAACGGTTAGAATACTCCAACAGGTTTCTAACTGCCCAAGATTGTATAACAACCACACAGATAAATGAATAGCACTGAAATGTAACAACAAATACACAGTTAGAATATGCCAACAGGTATATAACTGCTTCAAAAATCTGCAACCAGCCAACAGATAGAACATTAACCAGAAACAACAAGTGAACACTCAAATGAAACAAAGAAATAGTTTGTAGCATAGCAAAAAAATGTTTTTTTTTAATCCGACAAGGATGTTTTACCCCCAGACCAAATGATTGAAAACAAACACAGAAACTGAGCAAAATGCACAGTACACTGGTTTGTAAACTAAATATGAGGGCAAAAAAAAGCTAAAATGTCTATTATGCAATGTAATAAGTCTTTATGAAATACATACACCAACATGCTCTTTTCTTTTATCACAGTATCATTTCAAACATTTCATACATATTCAAATCTATACGTATGATCTATGGCTGTAATATGGTGCGGTGGTTGTGGCCAGGGCCTAGAGTCTTGGGTGTATAGCCTACGGCCTGCGGCCATGCAACCAACACTCTAGGTCCTAGCCACAACCACCGCAGCATATCAAACCCATGGTGGCTTATAACTTCACTGCTTATAAATTTGGTCTTGGGTGCACACAACCACCGCACCACATCACACCCAAGCTGACTTATAACTTCAGTGCTTATAACTTCAGTCTTGAGTGCATGGCCGTTGGCCATGCACCCAAGACTCTAAGTCCTAACCACAACCACTGCAGCATATCACACCCATTCTGGCTTATAACTTCAGTACTAACAACTTTCGTCTTGGGTGCATGGCCTTTGACCATGCACCCAAGACTCTAAATCCTGCCCACAACCACCACAGTATATACAACCTATTGTCAAGGTGCAGGCCTTGGGATTATGTAAAGGGGAGCCTGGAGTGAGTTGTGGACGTGGTCCATACATGGACAAACACAAAAAACTCCAGCGCAAACGGATATTGCCTTATCGAAGGCTTCTGTGCCCTCTTTGCAGGAACAAAGGCCTACAAACTCCAACTCCCAGCAGGCCCCGGGCCAGAAACTACAAAACCCCACCCACGTCGGGTGGAGCACATCCACGCATGCGCGCGCATGTTAGCACGGGGCTTGTGCTTGAACTCCCGAATGAAGAGGACGTGTTTATTGCAGCTCCGAGGAAGGGGACACATGCGAGGGGCCACGCCCCAGCCAGCCATCACCTGGGCCCCTCACACGCCTGAGATAAGTACAGCAAGCGCAGGGGAGCTGCGCTTGAGCAGCAAAGCCGCGTTCAGGGGCGAATAGTCAGGGATCTCTCACGCGAAGCGGGGCACACGCAAGGGGGCACCGCCCAGACTCATCAGTCCCCTTGTTCGGCAAAAGATAAGTCCAGCATAACTCCAAAGCTAAGACCCGCGCAAGACTCGCACCGAAGCGCAGCGATCCCACGAGCAGTGCATATTATTTGCATGCATAATTAGCCATGTGCATTAGCTAAGGGAACCGCAATTGGGAGCACAGCAGCGTGGCTGGTACAGAAGTCGCACTGCGCCACGTGCGGCTAGCGGCACGTTTATTCTATCTACGTGTGCATATTAACACATGGATTAGCGAGAACTGCGGGGCCACGTGCGGCCTAACCGCATATCAGGGTGAAACCCACTCAAGGGGGCATACGAGAACGTGGGGGGTGCATGAAGGAATGTCGTTTACCCACTGATGCATCTGTTGTGTGTGTGAGGAAACACTCACAAGGTAGTAACTCATAACTCTCTTTGCAGCATTTATCTGCTCCGGAGACCGGACCTGAGAGTGCGCAGGCAGGAGGCCAGCACTCAAAAACAGAGATAAGTCCTTTTGCTCTAACTGCCTCATTGATGACAGTCTGTAATGTGGGCATGTAATGTATATGCAGGTTTGGTATGCATGTTTAATTGTTAGTTTGTATTTACCCTATCACCCCCAGTCCTGTCCACCTTCCCTCTCCTAAACCTTGTCCCGGTCATCCTGAAAACCAGTTCCTGTCCAACCATCGATTCCCTAACCCTCTTTCCCCGCCGGGGTCTCGGAGGCCTGTGTAAGTCCAAGTCTATAGGTCCTGGGCAAAACCACCACAACATATCACACCCATTGTGGCTTATAACTTTAGTACTTAGAATTTTGGTCTTGAGTGCATGCACCCAAGACTCTAGGTCCTGGACAAAACCACTGCAGTGTATGAAACCCATGATGGCTTATAACTTCAGTACTTATAACTTCGGTCTTGGGTGCATAACCTTCGGCCATGCACCCAAGACTCTAGGCCCTGCCCACAACCACCTGATAGATATTCAATTCTATGGGTGTATCTATGGGTGTGATATGCTGCGGTGGTTGTGGCCAAGTCCTAAAGTCTTGGGTATATGGCTTACGTCCTACAGCCTGTGGCCATGCACCCAATACTATAGGGCCTGGCCCCAACCACCGCAGCATATCAGAACCATGGTGGCTTATAACTCATTGTCACACCCATAGAATGAAACATTTTAACTGCGGCATATACTCAATTTGCACCCAAGACTCTAGGCTCTGCCCACAACCACCTCATAGATATTCGATTCTATGGGTTGGATGTATGGGTGTGATATGCTGCGGTGGCTGTGGACAGGGCCTAGAGTCTTGGGTGTATGGCCTACGGCTTACGGCCTGTGGCCATGCACCCAAGACTTTAGACCTGGCCACAACCACCGCAGCATATCACACCCATGGTGACATATAGGTCATTAGTGCACCCATAGAATGAAACATTTTAACTGCAGCATATACTCAATTGGTACCCAGCACTCTAGGCTCTGCCCACACCTACCAGATAGATATTTGATTGTATGGGTGTGATGTATGGGTGTGATATGGTGCGGTGGTTGTGGCCAGGGCCTAGAGTCTTGGTTGTATAGCCTGTGGCCTACACCCATGTACCCAAGACTCTAGGCCCTGGCCACAACCACCGCAGCATATCACACCCATGGCATCTTATAACTCAGTACCACACCCATAGAATCAAAAATTTTAACTGCGACATGTACTCAATTTTAACGACTGCTGACACCACGCGTGTCCTTAGAGTAGTTTCAACTTGCCTGCGCACAGCACGGACGGAAATACTATCCTTATGAGACCCCTCATTTTCAGTAATTACAAACATCCCGGACAGTGCTGGCATGGCGAATACATCATTAGCACCTGTCACCTAAACAAATACAGTATTTCACCCATCTCTTACTCTCTAAACCTTCCCAAGCACTCTGACATACCAAAACACTCCCCAAAACTGCATTTCGCCTCTGTTCGCCGCCGCAATGTCAGCAGATCCAAGATGTCGGGCGTATCCGCACAATCTGACACACATCACGCCTCACTCCAGCCAATCAATGGACACGTCGCGTGTCCACGGTCATGACACGAGCCCATTAGCCCATTGCTATCTTGTCCGCGGAGCGAACAGGAAAGTGTGACCGCGGAGCGGACATAGATATCACTCATTTTTTGAGACATACTTTTTGGTTGTTTTCAAGAAAACTACTGGATGGATTGGCACCAAATTTACAAAAGCACACTTTCGGGACCAAGCTCCTGCTCCTACCGCAAATTTGGTGAAAATCCATCCAGCGGTTTGGGCTGTAGGCGTGCGCAAAGATTTTCCCCCATTCAGTCTATGGGAAAAAATACATTTTGGACCCACCCCCTATAACTTTTCCCCCCTGAACCAAACCTCACCAAACTTTGCAAAACATTTCAGAGTGGCCCCTATACTTTTTTTTACAAAGTTTGGTGAGGATTCGTCCAGGGGAGCAAAGTTATAAGCCACCCAAAAAGTGCTCTTCCTATGGAAACAGCAACATAACCATTACTACACAGCTACTACAGTGGCTAATACAGGGTTCCTGCTACTTACTCTGTAATAAGCTTCTCAATAAACATATTTTCTCTTTTTTAACCGCTATAGCAATTTCCATTCATTGCAGCATTTAGCACCGCCTCATATCAATTAGCAAATATTTACAATGTTGTGCATTTAGAAATATTTCTTTTTAAGAGCACTTTCATGAAAGTTAAACAATGTATGTGTGACTTCAAAAAACAAAAAAGCAGATGCAAGATAGTTAGCATATGCCAACAGGTATAAATACCCTACATTGCAATGCACTTGACATATGCCATCACAATTCTTATTACTACAAAACTTCTTCTAAAGTCTAAAGTAGTCAAAATACACCAACAGGTATCTAACTACTTTAAACATTCCCTTAACAACAACACACTTCAAACAAACATACCATCACACTAAACTGATTTAAGTGTAACTTTACATAAAAAAGCAGATGCAAGATAGTTAGAATGTGGCAACAGGTACATACATTGGTTAGAAAATACTCTTCATTGTAATACACTAGAAACATGCCATTGCAATTCTTTACTACAAAACTTCTTCTAAGGTCTAATGTAGTTAAACTACACCAACATGTATCCAACTACTTTAAACATTCCCTTAAAAGCAGCACACTTCAAACAAACATAATATCACACGTAAACTGACAAAATTGTAGTATGTTTTTTTAATCCTCTATTAATTTTGTTCCCAATAATTATTCAGGTCAATACAACAATAGTTTAGCACACACTCATGTTGTACCAAACATAGTACATAGCACATACTGTTTATGAGGATCAGAAAAAGTAAATGTATATGTAAACCCTTCTTAACAAATTATACTTTTTTTTCATAAGAAAATAAACCAGAGATTTCAGCTTCACTACTGTATACAACTAAGTAACTGCACCAAGTGTAAACAAATACATGTTCCATAAGCATTATCCACAATTGTACTGCAATTATAATGACCACATACTTTCTACTCTCCCAGTACCTATAATTACTGTACACATTTTACTATAATAGTTGTGCCCAGTGGCCAGATTTTTGGGGCCATGTCCTAGGGCTCTGCCCCCAAGAAGGTGGCCACTTGCCACGACCACCAAAATATAATTAAACCATATAACAAGCAAATAACACAACTCGCCCTTAACCCCCTTTCATTTAAATGCTGTCTTCAGACACCAAAGATGACCACGGACAGCACGGTATCATCTTCATTCGACTCCTCCACCCTTTCCAGGCCATCTATCGGAAATCAAGTAACCCAAAATGTGTTTTCCTGAATTTTTCTGTAGACTAAGGCTGCTGTTCGTGAATCCAACATGGTGGCCATTTCAAAAGATTAGATGCACCTCATGTTTTTCACCATCCAATCAGTGAGTGTGTCCTGTGTTGCAGACATCATGTCCCACCCTGATTGGCCCGGGGGCATGTCCGCGGAGCAAATAGAGAAGTGAGTCCACAGACCAACCCAGATATCACAAAATATTTTTACCTACTTTTAGTCTATTTTTCCAACAACTACTGAATGGTTTTATACCAGCTTTACAAAAGCACGCTTTCGGGAACAAGCTAGCATGCCTGCCACAAATCTTGTGAACATCCATCCAGCGGGTTGGGCTTTAGGCATGAGCAAAATATTGTTTCCATGCCTCCCATGAGGAAAACCAAACATTTTGGGACCAGCCCCCCTGTACTAAACCTCACCAACCTATACAGGCTCAATCTCTGGGGCCATATACACATTTTGCAAAGTTTGGTGAGGATTTTTCCCGGGTGGGGTGAACTTATAAGCCTATAGGGTTGAGCAACTTAACCATAACTACAAGGCTGCTACCGCAGGAAGTGTAATAACACTTTTAGATCAAGAACTGCATGAGGATTGCTATAATAATTCTGAAAATGATATGCTTGTTCTTTGGATTACTGAAAAACTTCACTATATTCACTTGTCTTCATACTAACGCAGGATAAGACTGTAATATATCAGTAAAAACAGCAAACAAGAATGTGTGTATTGCTATTATAATGGGTTACATAACATGAAATGTACTTCTCTTCTTTCAGCTCCAGTATCTTAAAACGTTGTTCCTTGAGCCCTCTAAAAAGTTTCAGGATAATTGGTAGTCTACTTATTCCCTATCAATGTTGAAATATATTGGTCTCTAATATAAAGTGCTGCTGTGCTCCTCATTTGCCTTGTCTTTGCTCCTGGCCATTGATGAGAATGCATGTGCGGAACTTCCTCTCTTGCTTCACCATCGGTAGTTGCAGGATGGGTCAGGGTTTCTCCTTTATATGGTTTATTGTCATACAAATGTAGCCAGGCTCTTCTTCCTTTTAACTTGGCAGCTATAAGGGTAACATCTTCCACCTCATGCGGTTCTTCACAGTGGGGTGTACTTCAAGTGCGTACAAACTTTTATACCAGCACCTAGGCCCCTGGGTGTAGGCTTGGTTGTTTTAACAAATCTTCTAATTCAATAGATTGATCATCTTTGTCGCTTCTCTTTGACCCCTCCTTTCATTTCTTGACCTGTTGAGAGATGAAAGAAACACTTGCAGTTGTTGTTAGGTAATCATACATCTCATCACCCAGTGTCTTTGCTACACTAATGAGGAGTTAGATGATGATTTGAGCCAGGATGTTTTAGGGCATATAAAGCAAGGGGTAGGCAATATAGTCATCCCTTCTTTAGAGTCATCTGTATATTTGAAATCATTTCCTTCAATAATCCATTTACTTGTTCACAGATGCCATTTGCCTGTGGGTGATATGCGGAGGAACACTTATGCATAAAGCCTAGTAGAAGAACTATTTGTTCAAACAGTTCATTTACAAAATGCAGTCCATTGTCAGACTGCAAAACCTTGCATACACCACAGCTTGGAAACACGTCACGCACACGGAACTTGGCAGCGGACGTGGCATCATGGTATGTGCATGGACTGCCTCAATCCATCTAGAAAAAGGAATTACCATGACAAGAATATATCTATAGACATTGTATATCTGCAGCATATCCACATAATCTATATCTATGTGCTGAAATGGGCCATTGGGTCTAGGAATTGCTTGTCTCCCTGTTCGCAAAGTGCGCTCTGTGGTAAAATTCTGGCACACAATGCAATTTACAATAAACTGTGTCACATGCTCTAACAGATTTGGCGAGAAGCACTCTTCTGAATTCGTCACTTCCTCATCTTCAAATCTGTGATGTGCAGCGAACAGCGCCACCAATTTTGCAGCCTTTGCTGAATAATGCAAAGCCAATCTCGTGTTTATCACTACCTCAAATTCACCCTCTTTGTTCAGCTTTGTTACCACTGATCCAGTATGCATTTTGCCAGCCGTTTGGTCAATTTTTGAAGAACCGTCAATAAAGAGAATGTCCCCCCCTCCGAAGAGCTTTTTTTACCAGCTTGGCAATATCATCATAATGTTCAGTATACCTTGTTCAATCATATAGCTAATCATAATTCCCTACTGCTTCAGCTACAAACATTGCTGGGTTACCTTTTTTACATTTGAGAATTTTAATCGCAGGATTCAATATAATTACCTCATATCCTGATGCTCTTAGTTTGGTCAGTGTACTTTTAGGTTTCTCTAAAATCACAATTAATATATGCTCTAAAAATAGTGTTACTGACCACCCTATTGTTATATTTGAAGCTTTTTCAATCGCAAATACAGCAGCAGATAAATATTGCTCACAATAATAATGCCTTTTCAAAACTGCATCTAAATTACCACTGTAATAGGCCAATGGTTTGCCTTTTTTAATTCTTCAAATCCTTCAGTCATTTCATCTGTCCATAGTATTTTGCTCTTGCCCACATGTGGTTCTTTCAGCCCTTTTAAAAGTGGTCAAATATATGTACTGTAATCATAAATCCAGGCCCAACAATAATTACATGTGCCTAAAGATTGCTGCATTTCCGTCCCTGTTTGAGGTTCTGAGGTCTCCATAATTGTTTCTGCTTTCTCAGGTGTCACTTTCCTCTGTTCAAAATCAACTGTCCTATATACAGGACCTCTTCCTGACAATAGTTTCTCTTTGTCCACTTTATATCCTTTCTCTGAGAGTATAGTTATGAGCTTAACTGAATCTTTTCTGCATCGTTCATCTGTCTCACTACACATCAAAATGTCATCCACGTATTGGACTATTGCACACTCAAGCTGAACATTGACTAGGTCCATCTGAAGGACTCTGTTAAATATTGAAGGGGACTCACAGTACCCCTGGGGCAAAAAAGTATGTTTCACGCCGGTATTTCTATATGAAAGGGAGTCAAATCATGTGAGTATTCGTGGAGTGGAATTGAAATGAATGCATCCTTTCAATCTATGGCTGTAAAATATCTAGCCTGAGATGGGATGTTGCATAATACCATCACAGGGTGTGGAACTAAGGGAAACTCAGTTTTGGCTATATTGTTTAGGGGGTGAAGATCCTGTATGAATCTCCACGACCCCTCAGTTGATTTTGTCACTGGTTACAAAGCCGTGTTACTTGGAGAATTGGATTTTACCAATATTCCTTGCTCCATGGAATATTGCTTTGCACTTGTCAAAGGGGCTCCTGGTTTAATTTTGATTTGAACTGCTCCTTCTTCTTTTAATAAACCAACATCAAATGGATTGTGGTTCATAAAATATTTGGCACTTTCTCTCAATCTTCCTGCGAAAATGATGGTTTCTTTTTTTTCTAATGCCATTCTCTGAAATATTTCTGTATTCTCTACTTTATTCCAATAAGTGAGACTTATGAAAAACACTAATTCACCATCTGACTACTCATCCTTAAACAGCTCCTCGTCTGTCAAATCTGTCAGTCTGTATCCATCACTGAGGGCTATTAATGTTCTCCATCCTCTTCCCTCATCATCTGTCCCATGAAGAACCACCCTTTCTTCTCTGACCACCGCTGCTCCTAACTCTAAAGGGATAATCTGTTGTCTTCATCATCCAATGGGATTTCTGGTCTGAACAAAAACTTATCAGGTATAGTTTACCTATCAATTTGGGTAACCATGATAATAAAACAGTAACTCCATACAAGAATACTTCTGTATCTGGGGGAATTATTTGTAATGCCTTCTGGTCTGTAAAGACTAATATAAACTCTCTCACATTCATATAATGTATCCCTGGGGTGGAAAACACTATTCCTTCATCAGTAAAAGATATCCTCATGATAGGTTTAATCATTAAGTCATACCCCAATATGTTAACCAGCGTCTGTCTAGAATATAATAATGGCGTTGACATATCATGTTCTCCTATATAGATTGGTGATATTTCTGAAAAAGGAACTAAACTCTTTGCCTCAGAGAATCCCTGTGCATTCATAGCAATATCTGACATTGAATATTTTCTCTCAAGGACACAGGAACAAGTTGTTCCAGTATCTTCAAGCAATGAGAATGTTTTACCTCCTATCGTCACCTTGATCCTTTGTTCCTCTTGGGGGGTCTGGTGTCGTAGATAGTACTGAACACATCAGGTCACTATGTGGGCTGTCCTATTGTGGATATAAATGCAACCCTGTACCTGTGAAAGGACTTCCTCCCACCACGGTCAGACTCCCTAATTTGGGTGTGGGTGTTTTCAGGACTCCTGTACACATATTCCATTCCCTCTTCTTTTATTGCTGGAAATTGGACCCACACTGATCAGTGGAATACATTGAGTTGTTTTGCTGTACTGATTACATCTCATGTGTACTCCAACCTTCATTATTCATCAATACCGCTCCATCTATGGCAATTTTTGACAACTTCCTCTGGACTAATTTTGCTTCCTCCTACTTCCTACTTTTGGCTTTCTTCTTATTTCTCTCCAGCATCAATTTACAGTGATGCACGATCGTCAGTTGTACTTCTGGCTATAGATTTGCTTCCATTCCCACCTGTTTCTTCATCTGCCATGGCACTGGCTTGGGCAGTCCTTACCTCAAAATGTGGTAAACTAACGCCACTGATATTTCCCATCTGTGAAAGGTACAGTCAGCAAAAAGTGTGTGCTGCAAACTCTCACCTCAGAACAGGTTATCATGCCACGTTCTCTCTGGAGAGGAGCGCCTGCTACCTTTTGTGAAATAATGCCACTGTTTTATCCAATGGTTCATGCGTCTCAAGGCACCATCCCTATTGAATGTCTTGAATATAGGCGACAGGGTCTTCTTCCTCCCCCATTTTCCTAGTCATAATTGCACCCATATCTGATATATCTGGATATTGTACTCTGAGTGCCTGCCATACATCTTTTCAGCAATAATTAAATGGTGCGCCATCATGTGTCGTGTGTTGTGCAGTCACACCTGCATATCCTGCTTGCTTCTACTTCTCAACAGCTCTCTCTCCTATAATGGCTGTAGCAAATCCTGTAAGTCACCTATGCCTATCTTCATTCCTGATGTTATTCCCCCTAATTCATAAATCCATTTTCCCACAATGGAGGTTAAACTCAGTAATTTAAATCTTAAATTGTCTTTATCCATTTGTGGCCATAGAATATATTGTGGTAGTCCTCCCGCTTTCTCTAATAATGGAAATTGTGAAAATCCTGGTCCGTAATCATACCTGCCTACACTTGTTTTCCAGGCGGGGCTAGTCTAGCCTGTTTGCCTCTGTCCTGGTAGTGCCCTTAATTTGCTTACATCAGATCGGTTTACACCCCGAGTAATGCGCAATCTTGCTTGTGGTCGAACAGTATATGGTGTTGATTCTGCTGTTTTCTCTTTGGGGTCCTCTAAATCGGACCATTTTACCCCTTTTTCTACACTCGATTATTTTGAAAATCTGCATTCACCCTCCCTTCATGGTCTCTCGTTTTCTTCCCTTTATTCGCCTGACATTATTATTCCCCAGCTTGTATGACTGTTATGCTTTTCACCATCATCAAGATCTAGCCAACTTAAAGACAGTGTTCTTTGCTTGTCTTTTATTACGTCATATAGCCTTCCTCCAGTGTCCCTCGATAGAGATAAGTCTACGTTCTCTTGGGTGTTATACCATTCATTATCCCTCATTTGCCTATATACATCCCCAATTATCTTCCCTACGTCTTCTGTATCTCACTCATCACCTAAGGTTGGTATTCTTCGTATTCCTTGCAGCTCCCTGCGGGGCTGTTTTGAAACCTCTCTCTTCCTCAAATCATTATTGTGCTTCGATCAGCATTATGATTCTGTGACATATCTCATCACCTTTTAGTCCGCTACTTCTGTTCATCTCTTCTTCCCTTCTCCTCATCTCCCTTAATTCATCTTGCTCTCTCCTTCTTTGCAACCTATGTATTTTCATTATTTGTGCTTCTACTTTCTCTTGTCTCTTCTCTTCTAGTCTTTCCTTTTCTTTCCTTGCCTTGTATCTTCTTCGTTCTTCCCTTTGCTTGCATGCTCTTTCTTTCTCTTCTTTATATTCTTCCTTTTCTTCCTTTTCTTTCTTTTCCCGCTCTTCTCTCTCGTCTCTTTTTCAAACCCCATCAATGTCCTTTTCATCCAGCTTGACTAATATTCATCCTCAAATCCATTAATGGTGCACTATTGTTATTTCCTTAGCTCTGTCCTTTATTTATTTCTGTTTCCTTGCTTCTTCCTCTATCTTCGCCTGTCTATCTTGCCTATACTTTCTCTCATCACGTTGTTTTCTTTCATCACATATCAACATATATTTGTGTTCGCTGCTTTTGCTCCCTTCCGTATTGTCCTCACTGTTGTAAGTGGGGGGCTCAAATATCAGATTAACGTGCCCTGCTGCTTCTTTCAATTCCTTTAAGGGATACAATCCCTTATCCTCTGTGTCTATCCTCTTATTTCCTGGGGTCGAAAGGGGAGCCAAAGGCATTACATCCTCCCCTTTATGCTGATTAAGCACCCACTCCTTCTCGGCTGGATCTTCTTTCTCACTCTGATACATTTTCCATAACTCTAAAATAGCCAACCTGTTCTGTAACTTCTTTCCCTTATATGTTGCATGCAAATATGTCATCATATGTAGCAATACTGTTTTTAACAACAAGCCCTACTGAGACCATGGCATAAGTGTCCTGCTGGTTGTGCCTCGAACCCACTCTGAATGGTACATCCCTCTTTTGGCTGCATATTTTGGCAATGTTCTGCATAAGTGTAAAAGAGGAGTGTCTCCCATGATGACGAGTCGATCTTGACTGTCTATACTTACCCATCCGTTTATTCTTCTCTTTATCTTATCAAGTATACCACACTGATCAGTGGTCCGTCCCAGGAGGATAGCTCAGTGGCAACATGCTCACCTTGGAAGCAAGAAAACACAGAGAAATACAGGTTTGATCCTTGGGTCTGCACTTAATAACCTCTGGTTTTTAAGTGTGTTATAAATAACCTAACCATTCTTATCAGCTTGAGCGGGCACAATCATTTGCTGCTTATTTATCCGAAAAATCAATATATGTTTTTTAACTACTTTTATAATCTATGCAGCAATGTTCTTTGTTCCCTTGTTTACATTTTATATCAATGTTTAGTATCTCATTGTTTTATCAATGATCTTTTAAGAGTCTCTTCTTTATTTATGTATTAGTTTCTTCTGATTTGTTTACTCTTGATTGTTTCATTCTCTTGATTAAAAAAATCTAATAATCACATAGTGTTTTGCTATCGTTTTAGGTATATTAGTTTAAACACAACAAAAACTTCATACTGACATATTCATATTGCACCTAGAAACACTTGTTTCTAACACATTATAAATGCCATATCATATCATAAAATAACCCCACAGATGTGCACTTTTAAAAATGTTCTGCGTACGCCTCCCTTTAGTATCTTTAGTAAATGTATCTCATCTCATTTTTCCTGCATCTTGGAGTTTGATATGCACTCTTCTTGTTGGACTTGATTCAGGAATCCTTAACACACCAATATGGAGTCTTTTTAGTGTGTACCCGCACAAGGAACAAGGAATCGAGGAATCTCCTTCTCTTCTTTATAATCCCCCAAAATCCTTTTACTTTTATATATGTATGTATTATATACAACACAGTGCCTCCCGCTATTTTTGCCACTTTCAATGATCTACTTACCTCCGTGGATTCGCTCGAGACCCTCGGCATCGATTCTCCCTCTTCTGACTACTTCACCGTTCATCCATGGGGCACCTGCAGTAACCATACAGGAATTTCATCAAAAAGGGCCATGTCAACCATATCTTCTTACACGTGTTGTTACACGCAATTCTCCACAGGAAGCTCTGGCTAATGCCGGGAGCAGTTGAACATCAGAAGGATTGGCCCTGGGTCTAGGCCTAGGTCAATTAGACTTGAACCATCCACACCACTACCAAAATGTGCTCTAGCACTTTGTAGCACATCTTGTACTAGATGGGATTACCAATAAAGATCACAGACCAAATAACTGGACAGAGTCAAGGATAATGGCAAAGGACTACTTTATTCTCAGTTTAATAAAGCTGGGTAAACTGGCAGACATTGGACTGATGCTTGCACACTCACACACAAACATGATTACACAAAGGTGTTATACCCCAATATGCATAATCTATGATGTCATCCAACGTGGTAAACTGTAAAACCTAATGACGTGAGGGATTGGTTAGGGGAATATATCTAATTATAGAATGCATATGGGTTAGTACTTCATTGGCTCTCCTATCTGTAAGGCATGCCTCAAACTACCTCTAATAATACTGATTATAGTGGACAAAATGGCAACAGATTGGTCTATTCAACATTGTATAGCATTTTGCCCATAGACCCACTGATTGGTTGGCATACCCACCCAACCTTGAACTGTTTGACTTGGCTAGCAGCACGTAAGAAACACGAAACCCGGGTGCTTGAGTCATGTCAGATTACTCCCCACTATCCCAATTAGTCCATCATCTCTCATCAGTCTGACCATGAGCCAAAGTTTCCTTTCTCTTGTTGACCTTTTAGCTTGCTCTCTGTTCTGGGACATTCAAGGGAGTGTAAGCACATCACTATCTTCATCCACAACTTAACGAATAGGCATTGTTTTCAACTTCTAAATCACATGTGAAGGAAGAGACCACAAATTTGTCCAATCCAACCTTTTATTTACAGCTATTTGAATAAAGTATGCTGGGTGTCAGTGCTCCTCTTGGGCTCTACAGACATGATCACTCCATCTTGTAGGAGCCTAATCCATTGTTCATTGTCCAATACTTTGCTCTTGCAAATTTTATCTATGTATTTATTTTAATTCTTAATAACTCGCCAGATCGCCCAGAGGCCTCAAGGCGCACATAAAGGACAAGCAGACAGACAAATCACAAGACAGTGGAAACAGCGTCAAAAAAAGCAACAGCTGGAACTAAGGAGACAGAAAGAGAAAGGTTTTCAACTTCTGTTTGAAGTCAACCAGTGACGTGATCTTTTTCAGATCCAGAGGGATGGAGTTCCAGGTCACTGGAGCCAAGACATCAAAAGATGTCTTTCCAAATTTGGCTAAGCGAAATCCGGGTTGACTGAGTTTTGCCTGGTCAATGGACTTAAGCGATTGTGATGGCATGTAACGCTTGATGGGTTCGGAAAGATAAACAGGTGCTGTGAGGGTCAAACACTTACAAGTAAGGGTCAAGATTTTAAAGGAGACCCGGTGCCTAACAGGCAGCCAGTGCAGGGATCGTCTGGCTTCGGTAATAGTCTGCGGTTTGGAAATGCCTAGCACCGCTCTAACCACACCATTTTGTGTGACTTGAAGGCCAGCATGATTGGACTGAGCGGTGCCTGCCAAAAGACTATTTACAATAGTCAATCCGCAAGTTAACCAAGGCAGAGGCAAGGATGGACATGTTGTTCACAGAGAGGAACGGACGCAGATAACCCAGCTGTTTATTAATCCAGCCGCAAGAGGCATGGGTTTTAGCAACATGATGCCTCATGGTGAGCTCAGAGTCAAGTGTGATGCCAAGTGTTTTAATGCTCCTGGCCACAGGAATGATGACACTGGAATTGACAAAGGTGGCTTATTTTGGTGAGAGGTTCTTGAGCATATGATTTGAGGCTGTGATAAGAATCTCAGTCTTGTCTGTGTTAAGTGCCATAGAATTTGCCACCATCCACTAGTGAATAATGGTATGGATGGCGTTAATGGCCTCAGCGTCCTGCGCATAATTGCCTGACAGTTCAAGGATGACCTGGTTGTCATCGGCATAATTAGTATACCGGACACCCAAGTCATCAAGCATCATGAGGAGAGGAAGAATGTAGATTTTGAAAAGAGTAGGTGACAATGAAGAGCCTTGCGGTACACCCCGCGTGAGAAGAGTGGGGGAGGAACAGGCAAGGTGAACGGCAACTCGAGCATTGCGGGTGCCCAGCAAAGAAACTAGCCACCATGTAGAAAGACTTGAACAGCCCACTAGTGTTTGTAGCCTAGATGACAACAACTCGTGGTCGATCAAATCGAAAGCGGGCAAAACATTAAGCAGCATAAGGAGCGCTGGATGACTGTGATCGATAATGGCCAATAATTAAGATTTAAAATTGAGCATGGTGGTCTCAGAGCCATGCCAGGCCTGATGGCTGGATTGATGAGGCCCCAGGATGGAATTTTCTTCAATGAAACTCTGTAGCTGGAGATCAGCCACACGATCCATCACCTTGAGTAGAAAGGGGACGTTGGTGATAGGACGATAGTGCTTAGGCTGAAGGGGGTCAAGATTGTCTTTTTTAAGAAGTGGCGTAATCCATGACTCCTTCAGATCAAATGGCACCCGACCCTCCACAAAGGATTGTTTGATAAGCTTGGTGACCCAAGGGCGATGTTATCAAGGCCATGAATTGATGAATTGTGGGGAGTGTGCTAGAGGGGGGTAACACAGGTGAGGCTGCAAGAGTAAGAGTTTCATGAGAGACACTGGACTGCAGATGGTAAGCAACTTTAGCCATGAAAGTGTGAAGCATGGTTTAGCACCATGCAGAATCCTGGGGAATGCTTGCTTGTCTTATTGGCTCTCCTAAAGTTCCTCACAGCTAGATTTGGCTTGCGAGATTCTGTTGTTATTTGGATTTAGCCAACGTTACGGCAGCCTTGAACTTTTTCACTGCCTGTTTGTATAATGCAAGATGAGCCGGTGATGTCTGCTTCCACCAGGCACGCTCAGCTGCTCTTCTGCAGTGCCTCAGAACAAGGATGTCATCATTAAACTAGTGATGGGACAAGGTTTTGGGCTTGACGTACCTGGTGGAACTGGAGCAAGATTCTCCATAACCGACTCAAAGGTGGCTTCAATAGTAGATGAAAGAACAGGCAAACTTTCATAGTTCAATATGTCTCCAAGCCTATCACTCAGTCCCTGCAATAATCTTTGCGGCATAAGATTTTTTAAAGTTCTGGTCTTGATGAACTGTCTGGGCCAGGCATCCACTCTGGGGGGTGAAGCGCGGACATTGGTTGAGAAAGTGAGTAGGGAATGGTCGGACCAAGGGCACAGATGGACAGAGGGAATTGACGCAGAAACCTGATGAAGTAAAACCCAATCCAGGTATGGTCCCCTTTGTGAGTGAGCTCCATAAATTGTTGGATGTAACCAATAGTGGAGAGAGCAGCCAACAATGTCTGGGGAGCCCTATCAGTTGGCACATTGGTCCAAAGGTTAAACTTGCCCCACCATTTAGCTGTAACAATTGTTCTTTAAATAAAGGAAGAACTTGTGGTGGGCAGTACACAATAATAACAGTAAGAGTGGTATTGTTATTGATTTTTAGTTTGACAATCAAAGATTCACACTCATCAGGAGAATTGTGAGGCGAGAAGTGATATTCAAGTTTCTCCCTAAGAAGTAAGGAAATGCCCCCACCTTTGGCATCTTTGCAGTCGGCTCGCAGAACGAGATAACCTGGGGTGACCACCAAAGTAGCCTCATTTGAAATGGCATCGCTGAGCCAGGACTCATTGATGGCCAACAGATCATGGCTAGATTGAGTTAGGAAATCCTCAACTTCAACCCCGTGAGACATAAGAGAGTGTGTGTTGAAGAGAGACACAACAAGTGGAGAGTCGAAGGGGCTGTTTTTGAGTTTCAAGGACCTAGTGGGATTTGAGGGAGCAGCATTCTGCAAGTCGAGCAGATCAGTTTTAGGTCTGGGGCACATGATGAGACACAGAGCAAGAGAAAATCACAGTGCACCAAATACAACTGCCTAAGGCATCTACCTGTGGCGAAGAACAGGGTAGGAAGTGTCCGATAGCTAGACAGATGGAAACTGATGAGAAATGGCCTCAGCAGACGCGCAGAGCTCTGACGCGCTGCTGACATGTTTTTGAGTGTCGGGAAGCTGGGTAATGAACTTCAAAGGAACTACTATGGCGAACTGTGCGTTCCGTGAACAAAATCACTGCACACAGCTAACAGACACAGAAAAAAGAGCACCTGACAATGAAAACCTAGTGACAATCCTTACTGCCTGGCTAAACACACAGCAAGTCAAAGGTGAGCAGTCCTTGACACTCACATCTCACGGAATAGATAAATGCTGAATAGAAAGCAGAAATGCGCAGGCATTCATATGTAAACACAATAGTCTGTGACACTTGAATTGGAAACAATAGTGAAATGCTAAATAAGGATGCACACATGCACCAGAGTATTCACGCACAAACCTGAGAAATGTTTTCTTCTTCTTTAATCTAAGAGAAATCTGTATCACATCCATGGCTTATCTGTTTGCCTCCCTTTGTTCTTTGCAGCTATTCCACAAATAGCATCCTTGATCCCAAGACAACATAGACTCCTCTTTGTTTTGCACACAAAGCTAATTCTCCAACGTCTCCTGACTCTGCACCCCTGGTCTGTTTCTGAGGTAGCTGGATTGAATCTTCACACAAGCCGACATCCATTTTTCTATTATGTACATTCTTGACGCGTTCCGCTATAGCAAGGTTCTATATGTCTCACCTATATTCTGTTACTGCGTATTTACACTTATTGGTCAGCAAGTTGCTTATCTTCTTTTGCCTACATGATTACTTTATCATTTTATATATGTTTCTCTTGTCACTTCAGTTACATCTTCACTGTTAAGTATTTTCATATCGTTTCAGTATGTCCTCATATATCTTCTTCATGACTTCACTGTACCCTTGTCAGATTTCACTCAGCAATACATGATGTCCAAGGTTCCTGCTGACATCCTTCCACACAATTTCCTTCCACTGTTCCAGTGCGAGGATACATTTGATACGGTTCTTTGAGTGCATATCGTCTTTCGTACATTCGATGTAGTATATGCATAACACATGGGGTCCCACATATAGCCCTTATCCTGATGTTCCAGTATGACAGCGCCATAGTTGCAGGAGTTAAGGAAAATTGCGTCCACCTGCTCCTCTACAGTCAGGTGATTTCTCCTCTAAAAGTATTTATGTGGAAAATGTGTAAAACGCAAATAAAATAACTGCACATTTTACAGATAGGCCTCATTACTTGTTGGGTTGTTTCCCAGCAGTTAATCCGCTGGAATACCGCCCAAATGTATTACTGTTACCACCATTTGGTCCAGTGAAATTTCTGCCTGATTACAATTGGCGGTGGCCGTGTAATTCCCCATTTATTTTGAGTCTACTGGACTCAATGAGACTTTTTTGGCAGAATTACGGGAGTGGAATTCCGACAACTTATTTTTGGGCAGTGATTTGGAGGATTTACCTCCAGGGTTTTGCTAAAGGCACATTTTTCACTCCAGGCCCAAACTCATATTTTGGTGTAGTGGCAAAGTTGGCAGTAACAAAGTGGGATGAATGTTCTGTGCTATTAGGGAGGGCTCAAATATTAATTTTTATGGAGCTTTGTGTAGATTTTTGATCCAGAATCTGAAAGGATTACACAAATGTCACAATGTAAGTACTTTCCTAGAGTATTTTAAAACCAATCTTCAATCTGAATGATTATCTCTGTCACTGAAAAACTGTCAATATACCAAAAAAAAGTAAAACAATGTCAATTCATGGGAATATATTGGCTTATCCCTCAGCCCATCCATCACAAGCAAAGATAATTCCTTTGCATTCTCTTCTTTTATTCTCTTTCCCCATGATATACAGCTAGCTAGGATCTCTGGATGAAAGAGAGATGTGAGAGGCAGAGCTGGGGAATCCAATGTACACTACCCAATATTTCTCTGAGAATGATCCCCAAGGAGTAGGAAGGCATCATATATATCGATGAGTGCTCCTTCACAATGTGAGAAATGCCAGGGTCACAATTTCAAATGCCCTGTGACAGACTGCCCAGGTATTTTAGATTTCCACACTCACAGCATCCTTGGGAGCATACAATACAGGGCCTGCGGAGCGGCTCTGTAGTCATGGTTAAGTTGCTCAACTCATAGGAAGAACCCTTTTTGGGCAGCTTTTAACTTCGCCCCCCTGAACGAATCCTCATCTTTGCAAAATAGGTATATGGCCCCACCAGGTGTAAATCCATCCAGTTTTTTTTTTATTTTTAAAATGACTAAAAAGTAGGTTAAAAAAATGTGTGAAATCTGTGTTCAGTCCGCGGACTCACTTCCCTGTTCGATGCGCAGCCAGGCCTCCAATTGCTCAGGATCTGATGCTGATTGGATGGTGAAAAACGTGAGGTGTTGGGCAGGATTTTGTGTGGTTTGTTTCATTGTTGTGGTGTTGTGAAGTACATCCAGTTTATTGTGCGGTAGAGGTATTGTGTTTAGTTCTGAGTTTTTCATATGGTTTCTAAGTGGAAGTACATTTACTACCCAAGTTGTTCAGATTAAATGCAATCCATATCCCTTCCCTGTTGATCATTCAAGAGTTTACTACCCACGTTGTTCATATTAAATGCAATTCATATCCCTTCCCTGTTGATCATTCTAGAGTGTACCGATTACCACCCCACCAGTTTCTCCAGGGGCAGTGTGTTCCCTGTGACTGGGAGCCAATGAAACACCCTTTGCGCTGGTGTGATGTGGTCCCTTCATGAAAGTTTGAGAACTATGGCAGCTGCATTCTGTATTCATGCAGTTTCCTCAGTAAGTAGTACACCATTCTGAGGTTTACACTGGTCGCGTGGTCTATCCTGAACATGATGAGGGAGATGATGGCCAGTGTTTTGTGCGTGAAGGAGAACAATGGTAGAATCGTTTTGATTGTGTGTAGATGGAAGAGTAATTTCTTAATTATCACATTTACTTGTGGTTCTAGAGTTAACTTGTTGTCCATTACGATTTCAAGTTTTTTGACAACTTTGGATGGTGGGGGTTGCATACACAGTTCTGTGGTCCATGCAATGTACTGGTTGTTTCCTTGGTTGTCGGATGTAATCATGATTTTCGTCTTGTCTGGTTTGACTTTAATGTTATTAGTGTTCATCCATCGGTAGAGTTATTTGAGACAATTAGTGTTGTGTTCTCCTCTTGTTTATCACTGATTTTGTCCATGAATTGGGTATCATATGCATAGTTGTAGCATGTGAAGCTGTGTCTGATGATGAGATTGTTTAGTTGCGTCATATAGATGTCGAAGAGTAGCGGGGATAACGAGGAACCTTGTGGTACTCCATAGGTGGTGTTGCATGATGCAGATTTGAAAGGTTTTATCCATATTCTTTCTGTTCTTTCAGACAAGAAATATTTACTCCAGAGCAGCGCCATGTCGATGATCCCTACTTCTTCCAGTCTCTTGATGAGGATGTTACGATTGACTGTGCCGAATGCAGCACAGAGTTTGAATAGTATCATTGCTGAGTTCCTATTAAAGTCTGCGTTGGTCTTGAGGTTGTCCCATAATGAGAGTAGTAGCATCTCCATTCCTCTCATGGGTCTGAAGCCTACTTGTGCCTGGTCCAATAGTTGGTTATTTTCTACATGTTCCAGTATTTGTTCGCAGACATAGGTCTCTATCAGTTTTGCTGGGTAAGAAATGTTTGAGATCGGTCTGTAGTTTGAGAGGTCTTTCACATTGCCTGTTTTATCCTTTTGGAGTGGTTTGATGTAGGCAGATTTGAACACTCTCTGTACTCTCCTCGCTGAAAGTGATAGATTGAAAAGGTTTTGGTAGCATTCCAATGGTGTACCCTGTGTAAGGATTAATTTATCGAACCTGGTGGACATGGATCCATTGGGGAGCATGTCTTGTTGATTTTCACCAAGCTGAGGAATTTCTCTCTTGACATTTGCCCTAAACTGTTCAGTCTGTTCGGTGGTCCTGCAGTTGGTAGGAAATGGTGCACATCTGGTTGATTGGTCTACTTTGTATGATCTGGTGTATGTCAGTGACTTTATTGTTAAAATGATCTGAGAGATAATCGCATAATGTTTGCGAAGGCACCAGTGTTTTATTGCATCCGGGGGGATTTCTCATCTCATTTACGATTTTGAATAGTTCTTTCTGAGTGTTGGTGGCTTTTGTGATCGGGTCATTGTAGTATTTCTTTTTTGCTTTAAGAATTTCCATTTTGTATGATTGGATCTGTTTTTGATATCTTATTCTTATGGCTTGGTCATAGTTTTTTCTCCATTCTTGTTCTACTTTACAGTTTGTTTTTTCATTGGTTTGAGGTGGGGCGTGAACCATTGTGCCACTGCTTTCTTTCATGATGTCATGGGGGTTTCTTCCGAGGAGATGCAATATATTGTTTTCACGTTCCATTTCACGATTAGGTCTGCTTTTTCTTCTATGTCAGTTGTGTCCAAGTTTGCAATGGATGGCTTCGAGGATGCTAGTTGTTCTTTTAGGTTACTGATTTTGATGATTCTGAAGATTTACATCCGTCATGTTTCAGCCGATGTACGCTGAGTCTGATCAATTGCAGCAAGAGCTGGAAATGTTGATTAATATTTTAATAGAATTGATGTTTTTCAGAATTATATTGGGCCTTGCTACAAGTTTGGCTGTGCAGGAAAACAGTGGTGCTAATTCTGTTACTGTCACTTTTCCTATTTTTCTATTATTTGTTTTGACAGATTTGCCGCTGGTGGAATTACTGCAAGCCACTGAAAGTGGCTGATCCACCTCCAGCTTGTTGCTGGAGGCAAATCCTTCACATTACCTTGAGAAATCTGCAGATTTACCGTACCGCAAGTCTGCCAGTGATACATCGCCCAAAAATCCCCATGGAGTTCTATGGACTTAACAAAATTGGGAATTACCACCACCTGTAATTCCATGGTACCTCCACGGGACAAAGCGGCAGTATCAGTAATTGAATTTAGTGGTATTTTAAATGGTTTACTGCCAGAATACCAACAAACTTGCAATGAGCTGCATTGTCTTTTAGGACAGTATTAAAGGAGTCTCCACATTGACCCAGTTCACATTAAACTGGTTGATCAAGTAAACAAATGATGAACTAAGAGACACACGTATTTTGGGTTTAGAAGGTTGCACTAAAGGAGAGACTATGGAAGTATAGTGTTGCTTTATTAAATAGATACATATATTGGTAGATTATGATGTTTTCTTTTCAGGTGGACTTTATGATTGCCTAACGGACCAATTCAATGTCTGCCCAGCCTTGTGATACTGTGTCACCTGTACGTTTCTAGTTCCTCATTCGAGCAGACCTTTATTAGGCCACCCCACCCGTTGTTGGTGTAACCCAATGCTTGCTTTCTATGAACTAAATAACACATGCACAACAGGAATAGGGAATCGAGGCTCCACCCCTCAGGATTGCTGGAGCAAGGTCACAGACCTGAGCTCAGCAGTACGATCCAGCATGAACTGGATAGAACAATAGACTGTTTATTATCACTGGGTATTGCCATGGGGTGGAGGACCAATACACCTGAGCTGATGAGTGGACACCAGAAGCTATCCCGGAATAAGAGGTTGCCTGCTCATGCCAGGTCATGCTTTACTGGAAGTACCTCATCGAACAATAATTCTGTTTATGAACATTAATGATGGACAAAATAATAGTATGCATGATTCTATTTTTTTGTCGAGAGGCAGGAACAGTGTGCCAGAAGGCCTAGTATTAATTTCTTGAAACGTTCTTGGTCCGATGACCTATGTTCTATAAAGGTAACAGGTCTGGGGGGTGGATCAGGTTAGTTAGGTGAGTACCGGTTTGATGCAGGTTGCTGCATTTAATTGACTTGCAAGCAAATGAATAAATCGCCCTGGTTACCAGCAAATGAAATTCATGTGTGAGCCTGGTTTCTCTGACAGTGACAAACTACTTGTAATCTCATGCATGCTACTGTGCAGAGACACCAGCAACAGTAAAAAACACTCAACATAGCATACTTTGCTATCCCCATGAAGTGTGCCAGGCTCAAGCATCATGCCTTGGGACATGGGTGTCAATGGCAGCAATAAAACAAGTGCAAGGTCATGGATTTGAATGCATGGATTGGGCCTATGGGCTTACCCTTCAGAACACCCACCGCAGGATGGGACATATGAGGCCATAGCAATGTGACCTCATTAAAGAGTGGACATACACTTGTAGCATTGGGAACCAGCAGGGTGTTTGCTGACAATGGTCTTGCTAGCCCAAAGGGTGTGGATGTGGCATCAGTTAACATCCCTGCATTATTTTCTCTGCTTCAAGTCACTGTGTGATCCCATCACGACCACAGAAGAGCAGTGGGTGAAGTGGGCGGGGGCGGTGTTACTCTACTTCGTTTTATTATGTTTTACTGTTCCCACACTGTTATTTTATAAAACGCAGGAAGCAGTTGAAGCTTGCACTGCAGTGCACTACACTGAACGTTCCGTTAAACCAGAGGTGCATTTGTTTGGGGGATTAAGTAATATGGGTATATCCGTCTATTAGTGTTTTAGATGACCCATAATGTGGAGCAGCTGGCTGCACCCCCACAGCCTAGAAGATCTACCCCGGACCTTTAAGTTTAAGTAAGCATAAACAAGGGGTGGCTCTGGGTAATTGTGCTAGCCTAGAAAGTAGTATTCTCTATGCAAAGAATAATAAAAATACTCTAAATCTTAATCACTATACATCCACACAAGTATTTTGATGTGCTCAATAAACTGCACTTTTTGGATAGTTTTGTGGATGTTAGTGATTAAGATTTGGGGCATGTTTATTCATCTTTGCATGGAGAATACTACTTTCTATCTCTGCATGGAGAATACTACTTTCTAGGCTAGCACAATTACCCAGAGCCACCCCTTGTTTATGCCTTTGTTTGGGGGTTTGTATTGTGCTCCGGAGGGGGCATGGTGATGGGGCTTGTGGGAGCATGGGGGGCAGGCCAGCGGGGAACATTGTTCCACTACTTCTTTTCATGCACCTCGACCACTGCAGAGGAGGGCCTGTTGACCAGGCCAGAAATAAGTGCCCGTGCACCAAATGCAGGAGATTACAGATGTTGGGTTATCCGGGACTGCGATGGTGGACGCTGGCTGTGGGGTTCCTGCATGCGTATGTATGTGAATTGAATAATGGCCATGTCGTCTCTATATGCTACAGAGTGTAGGTCGAGTTGTTATGCGATGCTGGAATGTACAACAAAAGGCACACTTAATACATTCAGGAATTGCCACACACATATAAAAAGCATTGTGCACCTCATTAACTCTACAACTCTGTGGTGGTAAAACAGGAAACATCCTAATAACTAACAATACACCATTAGATCATATGTACTCACTTCCCATACCTCTATTCCATAGCACATGTTTTTACAGGTTCATATCATGTCAGAAACGTGAACTTTCCTATTGGTCGTGTCAGTTTATGTCACCAACGTTCAATAGTGGCTCATCAGTGCATCAGCAATGTCATCTCCAATTAGCATCCGCAAATTATTTGATTTGTTGATTAATTTAGCACAATTTTATAGTGCATGGATTATGCAAACACAGGAAATGAATAGATGGCTGTTTTCTGAGTGCTCAAAGCCAAACTAACATTATGACGCAAGCTCTCAGGGACACAGAATCAGTTTTCACACAAAATCATACACACATGTGTCACATGACTACACATGAACATATGCGACATATGCATTGTCATGCACAGAAGGCATGCAAGGTTCATGCCCTGATCAATTCACATGAATAGCATGGACTTGATCATGTCATATCTGCCGAGTCAGACTGCATGTGCATAGCTGGGTCAATTCATATTGAGGCAGCACAGATAAAACTCAGGGGGCACTGTGGTCGCATCAGGATGGTTTCAGGTATGTGGCTGAATCCTCTTTCCAGACGGTTGTGCACACACTGTTCTGCTTCTTCTTGGGACGATTGGAACATACACACCATTCACAGTATTAGTTTCGAGACCATGGGTGCAAGGTATACATTTTACTAGGGGACTCAAAGTGTCATGACAGTCACATAACTTGCTGACAAACTGCATAGGCCAAATAAATGTTCGAAGTCAAGCTAGGTTGAGCCGGTTGGTAACCAACGGGAAGGGTAGATGAGTGACGCTCCTGCAGTTCGAGTCTGGCGGTGGTGATTGTCGAAACAGTGATCCTGTTGTTCTGATGCGCATTTCAGCAAAGAGGCAGTTTGGTGACCCTCCAGTGATTTGATTAGAGTCCCATTGTTGAGTGGTTACTTTGAGCCTAGCAGATGGCGGGATCAGCAATGACACAATGTGCCAATGAGCAGGCTCGATATGCAGCACTGTAGTTTTAAGTTTTGGATTTGTGCCAGAAAGTAGCACCGGCAGTTTCCCTCAACGTCAATGGTATTGAGCTTGGATTCGATCTGCTTCAAGGCAGAAGAATTGGAAGCCTTATGATATAATATAATATGATATGATATTTATAACACACGTGTACACAAGAGATTCTAGCAACGACAAGACAAGGAGGGCGAAACAAAGGGAGGACAGAACAACAATCTTACTAAGCCCTCTGTCATTCAGATTGCTCAAGAGTAGGGGTGGGAGTGGGGAGAAGTGCCAGGGGTGGAGCGGAAGGGAGAAGTGCAGGTAACTCAATAAGTGCAGCCAGCTGGTGGCTTATAAGTGCAGAGAGACAGGACTGTGGGGCTGCAGGTACAGACCCTTAAGTGCTAGGAGAGCCCAGAGGCAGTGCGAGGGCAACTGGACATGTAGGAGCCTGGACCTGAGTTCTGGAGGTAGCCAGGTGACCAGTGCGGAGAGCAGTCAGGGACATCAGCAAGGAAGAGAGAAAGCGGAGGCGAAAAAAGGAAGGTCTTGAGTTGCTTCCAGAACCAGAGGTGGTTCTGCTCAAGTTTGAGAGAGGCAGGGTGTATGTTCCAGAGGGAAGTCCCAGTAGAGGAAAGGGATCTGCCCCTGCTCTCTGCTTGCAAAGGCATCTGATCCTCAGAGAGTTGGAGGTGGATGAGGAAAGAGCTTGAGAAGGAAGATGTTTAGGAAGAGAAAGTTGGAGGTAGTGTGGTCCCTTGCCCCAGAAAGCCTTGTGGACAATGCAAAGGGTCTTGAACTTGATCCTTGCAGCCACATGGAGCCAGTGAAAAGATGACAGTGCTGGAAAGATATGATACCTGGGCTTGAGGCCAAGCACAAGTCTCGCAGTCCTGTTCTGGAGAAATTGTAAAGGTCTAAGAGTAGAGGCAGGTAGATTTATAAATAGGCTGTTGTAGTAGTCCAGCCTAGAGAGGACCAGGGCTTTGGAAACAGTGAGCTTCTGAGGGAAAGTGAGAAAGGGAAGAATACCTATGAGGAGGTGCAGCTGATAGTTTGACTTATTAGAGACATCAGTAATGTGAGGAGAGAAGAAGAGGGTGGAGTCGAAAATGTCACCAAGGTTCTTTACATGACAGGAAAGAGCTGGAAGATGGCCCACAGTGGGGGGGCCATAGAGTGAGACAAAAGGAAAGATCAGGTGTCCCGATGAGGACAATCTCAGTCTTACTGGCATCAAGGCAGAGATCATTGGTGGCACACCATTCCTGAATTGCGGCCAGATAGTCTGGTATGAAAGAAAGAGCAGAGGTGGCTGTGGGCAGCCTGAAAGAGAGCTGTGTGTCATCCACATAACACTGAAAATTGGATCAAAAATTAGCAATATGGTGAGCAAGAGGTGCCAGGTAGTGGTTGAAAAGCACAGGAGAAAGGTTAGAGCCCTGGGGAATACCACAAGCAGAGAGAGAGATAGAAGAAAGGAAAGACCCCAGTTGGACCTGAGGGGGTTGGTTGGTGAGAAAGGAGGTCAACCAGTCCAGGGTCTGATCAGTGATACCCAGGTTGTCACAGAGGTGATTGAGCAGGATGGCATGGTTGACCATATCAAAGGCACAGGCTAGTTGGAGGAGAATGAGGACAGAAGGACGATTATAGTCAAGAATATAGAGCAGGTCTTCACTTGTGTTCACGAGAATAGTTTCTGTGCTTCTGGCAGCTATGAAGCCAGGCCAATAGATTCAGTATGCAGATTTAGGTGGGAGAGGGCCAGCTTTTCCAGCAGTTTTCCCAGGAAAGAATTGGTTGAGATTGGATGATAGTTAGCTGGAGAGGAAGGATCGGCAGAGGGCTTCTTTGGAAGGGGTTTCACAAGGGAGTGCTAAAGGGGAGGGGAAGTTTCCAGTGGCAAAGCCTTAGCTGATTTGGTTCTCCAGATGCTGTGAGACCCACTCCAGAGGCTCAAGGACAGGATGAGTCCTTTCATCATCTGTTCTCACATCCTTAGGAGATTCTGGTGCAGGGTGGCAGGAACTAATCCACAGCAGGAGCATCCACCAATGTGTCCTGGGAGTGGTTATGGGGCAGAGCTCGCCTCTGCTTTGGATTGTTCCTTCTTCACCTCAGTGGCTGAGGGCTTTGAAAGGTGCAACTCTCCACATTAACCCTGCCCCCTTCTCAATAGTTTATGGGAAATGTTTGGAATTGAATATTTTACAAATTCCCCTAGCATACAGCTGAATCCTAGCATTGAATAGTTATTGCAAACTGCCATGTTTAAACACTGTGTCTAGCTCTTGTGAGGTGAGGCTCTAGGGTTTACTGCACATGTCTTTACATTGAAGGCTCTTTGCCTCAGTACTTATGCTAGGCTTCTCGTCTCTCACTTCTGACGTGTTTCCCTTTTGGCATATGTAAGTGTGTTTTAGGCTCCCACTTTCTTAGGAAAAGCAGCTGTGACAGATGGAAGTCATCATAATGCAAGCATGCTCGTCACCCTCAAACTGTTTATGAATCTTTGAGTATGTTCAGCTCAATCAAATGTAACGCTGTCTAACATGTAATAATGCAACTAGAGTCAACGATTTGTATAGCAGATCTTTGTTCTCTATTTGTAACATTGTTCCAATATGATTAATTGTAATGTCTGGACCTCTGCTTCCATTGAAATGTATGTGTTCCTTTGGATATAATAGAAGGGTGCAAAGAGGGAGGGGAGTTCTCACTTGCGTTGAAGTCACCTACTGTTGTTGGTTTGTTTTGTCTTGCTGCTTGCTTTTTACTAATACATTGCTCACCAATCCACCGAAATAGTCAGTGGTAATTGTTTCCATGACAATAGGATCAAAGACTGCAGTGGTATGCAGCTCCCTGGTATGAGGCTACTATTTTGGAATGGATGTATATCCACTAGATTGACCATGGACACTAAATGGTTGATCAATGACGTACTGTCTTCAACAAAAGGTTTTGATGAAATGAGCCATATACATGGAGAGTGGCTCCAAAATTGAAGGGCTGGTAGAAACAATGGGTGTCCCGGGGTAGGGAAAGGTTTTGTGTGCTTTTGGACATTGCAGTATGTGAGATGTAGGCCTTTCTGGCTGGTTCTTTCAGCAGGATGCTTTGTACAGATGATGGTTAGGATATAGGTATATTTTCCAGCACTGCATGCCATTTTCAAGGAGGTGCTCTACTTGTTTCTCATGTTCCATGTTCCTATGATGATGAAGCAGCCTTCTTCATCTGCAGGTTTCAAAGGGATGAAAAGATTCAGGGATAATGCGTGCAACACAAGGGTTTACATTTCATAAGGTCCATTTGGATTTGATTGAATTTTGGTTGGTTAGGGGTCTTCTATGACTGAATGTGCAAACTCATGACTTCTTGAAAAATTAGGAAGGCTGAGTGTGGCTGTGTCCTTGTTCGATCACATATTTTATTGGCACAAAAAAAATAATGCCTTCTTTGATGAAAGAATTTGATATATTTCCAGATGTATTCTCAAAGCATGGGGTCTTGTTACTTAACAGGCTATTCCTTTGCTGCTCACGGTGTGTAAGGACAGGTTGAAAAACGGAAATCCTACTACCCTTAAGACACAGTTTGTCTGAATTCCCTATTTACATGTTCTCATGCTAGTTGCCAGTGACACATACAAATTGTGTGTGCGCTATTAAAACGTATGCCATAACATGTGATAGGGATAGGGTGGCCCTGGAACCTCTAGACCTGAAGAATTGGTGGTCTCCTCGTCCTTCTCAATGAGTGGCGTCTGAAGAGTCTATTGACACACCCTCTGCAGTAGTTAATGTGGCCTTTTGATGAGCAGTTTTTGGTGGGTGTAGTTCTATGCATGTGTCACAGGATTCTGATCTTTAGGTATGGGTGTATGCTTTCTTTTTATACTTCATGGTCTTATTCATTTTATCTTCTATTTCTTTGTTGTGAGCTCAGTAAATGTCATAACCTCTCAGTTTGATGTGCGGATTGTCTACCAGGAATCTGCTTGGGCAGAGCTTTTCCGTGTTGTGTTTACCTTTCTTTGAATCCCTTCTTTGCTTAATGCGTTCTGTCACAGCTGCCCCGAACATTAGAATGTTCTATTCAGCCTCGCAACCTTCCGCTGTGTCCTTTGAATTTAGGCTTATTTATGAACACCTTTGGAATTTCATTACCCAGCAGGCACACCTAAATCATGCCTGCTGGTGAATAATTATCCATGACATTCCCTTGAAATTTGGCCTGCACCAATTCATTGTGAAGATCAAGCTACACAGTGTGTTGCCAAAGATCAAGGGACTGCTAATCAATGTCTTGCAGTGATCATTACTGAAATGGACTATGCTGATGGTAACACACATGTTGCTTATGAGATTAGATGACTTGTCTGCTTGTTAAAAAGTATATGCTTACGATCTCTACTTTTTCGAAGTATGCATTTTAGGATTTAGAATACATGCAATGTTTCAAAGAATTCCCAGGCAGTTTAGGACTGTGCTGCTTATCACATGATGTAGATGTACCTTTTTTTCTTCCTGTGATCAGTAAAGATAAATGAAACTTTGAACATAGCTCAGTGAATCCTTGTGAAGAGCGGTAGCCTTGCTTGCTAGTTATATTACTTTCCTAGTGAACCATGCATGTTTTAACGAAGCACTCTTTCAAAGATTAATTGTCTCCATATGCATGTGCTCAACCGAATAAAGGTTATGAATGCTTATATGTGTTTAGAGGCCACTGCCTTAAAAGGATTGACAAAATACATGGCATGGATGCAGTGGAGTTTGTTAAAATATATGCATTCTCTGCTCAGTTTACTGAACAAAGTAAAATACACTATTTGAAATTGCACTAGCAGCTTTGTTCTCCAGCACTTAAATGATCGGAACGTTCCACTATCCAGTATCTCATACTGGCATTAATAGGTCTGTTCTGGCTAACAAATTCTGAGTAACAAATGAATGTATGATAATGAAATGTCCTAATGGCAGAGTCACTGCAACAACAAAACACAAAGCAAAACGAGCAAGTAGCTGCGTTATTGGGTCTTAAGTTAATTGGTTCTCTGAAGTGACCGACATTCGGATAATAGTCATATTTATTGTACTGGCTTTATTCAATGATGTTGGATGACCGATCATTAACTGTTCTTCATACGGAGCCCCTCTTTGTTGCCATAGCGGCCGAAGGAGCTGGGAAGCTGTGCCGTCACAACAAGCAGGTAGGTGGTGTTGGGTAGGGGGATGGAAATGGAAAAGGAAAATAAGGGGACAGAGGGTGGGCGGGGGAGATAGTGGCCAGGGGATCCAGCAGTCAGGCGGCTTGGAATGTGGGCTGAGATTGTAGGTTTCAGCATGCGTTTCTAGCCACCAGATTGGTTGGTTCCCCCCGGACGGGTGCTAATCCAAGCTTGGAATTGTAATAATGTTGATTGTTTATCCTCTATGAAACTCTATGCTGAATATAGCACACAAGGTTTCAGCAGAAACGTTCCCTGTACCTATCTAAGAAAACTCTACTCGGCCGCCCTGATTCGAAGATTAATTACTTACCTCTGTATGAATATCCTACCCACTATCGAACATTACAGATAGATGTAAAATATTCCCCAGGGAGAAAAGAATGTGTCGCCTCTGTAAAAGGGCCGAAGAGTCAGCCCGCCATAATTGAACACAAAGCTCAGGAATCTCTATTTCCTATGCAAAAGCTTTTGCCTGTTTTATTACCAATGATTTGAACAGAGAAGGTGACCCTTTCTATAGCACTCTGTTAGGAGCAGAATCAGTTGTTATCACGGCAGCAGCATATTATGTATGGAAGAAAGTCTGTGCATTAATCAATGATTCTCGAATGTCTTTGTAGACTCTGTTTTTAATTTCTGTGAGCTGCGATGTGTTAACTTTGTGAAATACTGAGATGTAATTTTTATGTGATTTTAGTCTCAATTTTAATGTTATTGATACTGCTTTCTTGGTTCATCAATGTGTGTATAAGATTTGTTTTTAACCAATAAAGACATATGAAAATCACGTGTTTGCCTCTCAATCAATCGATTAACAATCTGTTTCTATGCATGTTATTAATTGGAATAGCCCCCATCAGTCATCCACCAATAGCGTCTTATTCCTCTCACATTGATGAAAGTTTGATAGCCTTGAATGGGTGAAGGTGACGTTATTAAATTTGGTCTAAAAAAGGGAGGTTTTATATATACTTTCAATTGAGCTGTTGTAAAAAAAAAAATACATTTGTCATTATTTGCTGAATTCTTAATAATCTGTAGTTTTTTGTTGTAGGAAGAGCCATTTTATACAGTCAGCCTCAATCTGACACTGAAACAGAAAAAGATAAGTTTTGTCTCTTTAATGTATTGTTATAGAAAACATCTAACCCACAACTGGTTTCTTGGTGCTGAGCCACAAGCAATAATATGAAGCATGTTTTCTCATGGAATGTCAAGGGAAAAAGACTGGCATTCCATGTCACGTGCAAAGTAATGAAGGCAGGGATTGCAGATGGAGACAGAGATTTCCACAGTGTGCGTCCAAGAACAGAGAAGTCACATTTTCACCTTGCAAGCCAGGTGCTATCTGGGAATGCACAGACTCCCCAGTTCAGAAGGCGAAGAGAACTTGAAGGTGTCTAACATTGGAGTTTGTTGGTGAAAAGGCTTTGGAGGTTCTTGGAAATGCAATCTTACAATGCAAAGGATCCTAAGAAATGCCTCCTGCTTGATGCAAAGCCAACGCAATTTGCAGTGTAATTCAGTGATATGAGCGAAGCAGGAAACAGAAATCTAACCGATGTATAGTTGCACACCTGGTAGTGATGTAATTAATACACATTTAGGTCAATTAAGTGATACACATGGGTGTGGGGGAGTTAGCACTGCCCTGACACCGTTCCATTAAGGATTGTAATTCTTTGAACTTTCACTCCTCAAATACTTACATTGCCTTAGTTACTTGATTATATAGTCACAACGATGTTCAGTAAGACTGCTACTCTTGTTCCAAAAACTGTGTTAATTATACACTATGTTACATTGTAGATTTACTGCACCTGACGAAGGGAAGTGTTGTTCCCGAAAAGCGTTGTGCTTTTCATTTTTTAGACATATAAAGAAGAACTTCTTACAGAATCGGCTTGTTTGAATCCTTCATTTATGAGTATATTTGTCATGTTATATGTACTCATTCTTATACCATTTACTGGTTGTTTTTCAGCACAAAGGTGTGCAGGGGATGGCATTGCCCGAGTCTTTTCGCACACCATCTTGCGTCTCAATATGAGCGAAGCAGCACAGTTCGCAGTTTAGATGTGGAGCAGAGTACTGAGGGCACCTAAAGCCGTATAACTGAGACAAAGTTATAGAAGCATTGGTTAATCAAGGCACGATTGAATAAGGTCAGAACAAGAAGAGCTAGGATAGGCAGGTTGAGAAACTGAAACATTTGGTGCAAGCGGCACAAGGATATGTGGCAGAAGGATGACACGTGAATGGTATGGAGACTGAGGGACAGATAGTCACCATATCGCTAAACAGACTACCAGAGAATTAATACCTGAGATGCCTAGCAGTTCCTGTGTATAAGTTACAACGAGCCTTGGTAATCCGGAGTTAATATGTTTACACCTCAGAGTACTTTAGTCTATGCAGAATCTTCGTTCCTCTTATATCTTCCTCATGGACATAACTGGTTAAAAAAATGTGAGACTAATATGTTGGAAAAGCAAAAAATGTATCACAGTTATGAAGGCAGAAAAGGGTCTGAAATACACAGGTGTTAGGAGCAGGTTTCATCAGAGTGCTCGGTTTTGGCGTTTTATGGTGAAGGTTCACCCTTCCCTTTTTTGATGTCACTCGTACTCCTCTCTAAAGTCACAGAGGTAATCAGAGTTCTCACAGAAAGGCAAGCAAACACAGCGGAACGTCCCTGCAAGGAAACCTCGCAGCAAAGTCAACGTAGAACTCTGGATGTAGCAGATTCTGGAGAGATGAACAGCTGGGTAAGAACTCCCCTGACAGACAGTGAAAAAACAGAGAGACGTCACTAGAGGGACGTGAACGGAAACTGAAGATAGTGGAAAGTCAGCATTGCTGAGGAACGATTGAAGACTCTGAAAACGGCAGTAGAATGCTCAAAAGAAAAGGACTGCAGACCTGGGTAGCAACGCAGGAGGCATGTCAAGTAATGGGAGCAAGTAGTACAATGGAGAAAAGGTAGTCAGAGGCAACCAAAAAGAAAGCCGGTTTCCATTTAATGGTTGCAGGAAAGTGTATAGTGAAAATGACTGCGAAACAACATGCCACCATTTTGCATCTGGTCTGGTTGGTGAGCAGGTGCTGCCAGCAGTGCAGGGAACATGGCTGAGTGTTGCAGGCATGTTTCCAAGCTTCCAATCCTTCCCCTAACAACCTGATCCTTCGCAGTACACTAAATTGACAGATGACACCCAATTCCGCAAGATCGCTAGTGATCTACAGGGCTCACCAAGAGCCCCAATACCATCACAGACCAAATAAGGAAGGAAGGGTACATTGCCTCTTCTTGACATTATGGGCCCTTCCACACTCCAGAAAAATCATTTTCTGGATGTAGATGAAAAAACCCTGTACCAAAAGAGGAGCAGGAACAGCCGAAGCATATTGATATGATTTGTCACTAAGTATATAGCATTTCCAATTTGGAAGTGACCACAGTAGTATTGTGGGGTGCATTTGAGGTCCTAAGCAGAAATCGCATTCACCTCAAAACCGCATTTAAACATTAGTTTTTCATACGATGTCACTTGTTGTTTGTGTGAATCCTGCACTAAAAAATCTTTCTGTAGACTCTCAGTTTGTTACTTCATATATAATTTTATTCTTTATGTATTTAATTCTCATATTCCAATTATGTGCATAAAGACACTTTTAATCTCCCAACACGTGTTTCACCCCAGCTATTAGCCTTGGTTCTTCAGGAGAGATTTCTGTACAAAATCAATAAAAAATCATAATTATATCTCAAAGAGTTAATTAACAAACTTAACCCTTCAATAATTTTCAAAAAATTGCCATTTCACACATGATTAATGACATAAGCTCTTGTACCACTCATTTCACATAATATTAATGAATTCACATGTGCTCTTAAATCATCTCATTGTACGAAAAATTAAAGAAGAGGACTCCATTATGTTGAATAAAGTAATCTGGTTAACTCACCCTATTTTTTGTGTGATTCACTTTTAGGAAGTTTACTTTATAGTTCTTATTTTCAAAAATCAAAGTGGATTTCTTTTTGTATCCAGATAAGTGCGTCTGAAAAGAATTTCAGAAGAATCGGTTATTTTGCTAGTGTCATAGCGCGTTATTAATGCAATTACCATTTGCTAACTATTTACTGAGTAGAGAGTGTAAGTATTTAAAGTTTTCTCTCCTTACTACTTCTTTGCCGAATTATAATATTCATAAAAGTAAAGAAATGAAATTGAATGCAATAAAAGGTTACCTCAATCTACATGATTCCTGCAGGTTCGATTGCCTGTCCTTGCCAGGATCCGCGATAGTTTGTGGTTAATTTAGTTTCGTTTTTATAGTTTATTTTGGCGCGTGATGACGTCATTGCGTGCACGTGCCGCGATGACATCAACACGCTTCAAAAAACGTGCTTGCGGCCATCTTTGCAGCAATCTAATCAACCACAAAGCTTAATATGCAGTATGTAACTCATGTTTCATTGCGTCTTTTTTCACGCTGCTCTTGTCAACCTGCTCTAAATTGCGTGCTTCTACAGTCAATAACATTCTATTTGCTACAAACCTATGCTTTTTGAAAAAAAATGTATAGTGTTTCTGTGCTCACTTTAATTTCGTTGTTTGTGAGTCCTAATTCAAATAATACATGAACGAACAAAAGAATACATATAAACATACAAATTATACAAAACATTAATTGAAAAAAGGGTTCAATTTATTATTTGCTCAAAATGAATAGAGTCATAAACTTAACATTTTTATGATTGATATTTATGCAGTTCTTGTGTCTGTCCTTTAATATTATCCCTGTACTTCAAAGGAGATCTTCTTTACAGCCAATAGGCCATCTCATGATCTGTGTTTAAACCTGTAACACATGTGTCCAAAATACAAATCCATTTTAATTCCCGTTTTCGTAATAAAAGTTCTCTATCACCACCTCTTTCTGGTAGGGTGATTTTTTCCATACCCAGAACTTTTATGTCCTTGATGTTTTCCAGATTGTGCTCTTTTGCAAAATGAACAGCCATTGGGTATCTTATATCTTGATTTTCGATTGCTCTTAAGTGTTCCATAATCCGAATTCTCATCTCTCTTATTGTGCTGCCCACATATTTCTTCCCACAAACACATATTATTTCATAGATGACAAATTTGCTTCTACAGTTGATGAATTGCCTGATTTTTTGTGTTTGGCCAGTTGGTAGATTGACTTGTTTAGTTCCATGTGACATATGATCGCAAATTTTACAATTTCCACATTTGTGTGATCCTGTTGGTGCTGGCAGTTTAACAAATTCACTGAGATTACTTGTTTTGATATTTTTAAGGTGGCTTGGACTTAATCTTTGTTTCAATGTGGGTGCTTTTCTATATACCATTGTTGGATTTTCTTCTAGATATTCTTGCAGGGTTGTATCAGTTTGTAGAATATTCCAATGTTTCTTTAGTATTTTTTTCACAATATGTATTTCACTGCTGTATGTGGTGATAAAGTGTGTTTTTTCACATTTTTGTTGTTTTTCTGTGTATTAGTCAATAGGTTTGATCTTGGAATTTTTTCTGCTTTCTTAATAGCTTGATTCAAAATCTCTTTTTTATATCCTCTTTGGATGAATTTCTCCTTCAAATCCATTAGGTGTACTTTGTACCTATTTTCTTCACTACAATTTCGTTTAATTCTTAACATTTCTCCATATGGGATGTTTTTAACAATGTGTTTCACGTGGATGCTTTGTCCATGTCATTTATTATTCACTGCCGTAGGTTTAATATAAAGATCTGTTCGAATATTTTTCTCCGTCTGTGTATAATTTTGGATCTAAGAATTCAATTGTTGTAGCACTAACTTTCTCTGTAAATTTGATATTGTAATTGTTGTCATTGAGATACATGATGTAATTGTCTAGTTCAATCTTATTACCACTCCATATCATAAGTATATCATCAATGTATCTTCCCCAATATATCACACTGTTGTCGCTGAATGCTTTGTTTTGCCATGCATGATTTAACTCAAAATGCCCCATAAATAGATTGGCATATGGTGGTGCGAATCTGGCACCCATAGCCGTACCTTGCTCCTGTTTGTATATTGTCTGGTTGAACATAAAGATGTTATTCCTTAAAACAAAGTTGAGCATCTCCAAAATCATATTGTTTTGCTGAAGGAATGAAATAGACCTTGTTTTAAAAAATAAATTTGACTGTTTCTAATCCTTTGATATGTTGTATGCTAGTGTATAAAGACACTACATCAAGGGTCACAAATAGATAGTGGGGTTCCCACGGTATAAGTTCCATCTGTTGGATGACATGTTTAGTATCTCTCAAGAATGAGGCAAGTCCTGTTGTGAGAGGTTGAAGATGTAAGTCAATTTATTATGATATCCTCTCCGTAAGGGATCCAATTCCGTTTATTATTGGTCTGCATGGTGGAAAAGTTTCATAATTTTTATGTATTTTGGGCAAAAAGTAAACAATAGACATTACTGGTTTGGCTATGTCCATATAGTTGGATTCTTCTTCTGTTAGTAAGCCCATTTCCTCCCATTGTTTGACCATATGATGCCATTCTGCTTGTAAATCCTTAATTGGATTAGTTTTGAGTTTAATACCTTCCGCCACATAATCTGTTCTTTGCATGAGTACTATGTTCCCTCCTTTATCCGCTGATTTTATTACTATTTGTTGGTTCATGGATAGTTGATCTAAGGCCTCTCTTTCTGCCTTGGTGAGATTGTGTTTGAGTTTGGAGGTTTTATTCTTCAAATAGATCTTACGTAAATCTTGGCTGACTGCCTTCTGAAAGATGTCAATGACATTGTTTTCCATCAGATTTGGGATTAATTTAGATTTAGGTTTCAAATAAGTTTCTTCTGTCTGAAATCTATCTATGTTTTGTTCTTCCATTAGGTTTTCTAGAGAAAAGTTTGCTTCGGTCAAATTCATGATATTAACTGTTCCTTCCGCTTAATCCATGGTGAGGGGTGAGATATCTCTGAATGTATGTATTTTTGGTTTCATTGGGATTTCAGCAAAATATTTTCTCAATTTTAATTTCCTGCAAAATTTGAACAAATCCACTTGTGTTTGGAAGTGGTCTGTTTTATTGGTTAGGCTAAAATTTAGTCCTTTATTGAGTGCCGTTTTTTTATGTTTTGTCCACATGTTGTTCTGATAGGTTGAGAATCAAATTCGCTGGTTCAGTCTGGGTTCCTTGTTTTTTGATCTTGTTAGCATGCCTACTTGTCCTGAACCTTGATTTGTTTGTACCTCCTCTCTTCCCCCTCTTGTTTTTGCAAAATTGGTTGAAATATTTCCTCCGGGATTGGGATTTAATTTCATTTTGGAAGGATTGTTTTGTTGAGTATAACGTCTTGTTGTTTGCTTGTATCTGCGGAATTCTTCTAAAAAAGAGGGATCCTGTATGCTTTTAGAAGTACTTGTAGAAATGCTTTTAATCATTGCCACTAAAAACGCATATGCTCTGTCTTTCTCGCACATGTGTGGCAAGCATTTGAACCTTTCACCAAAAATGGCTGTGCTTTGTTCCCTGGCACATGTGTGGCAAACAGTTGAACACTGCATTGAAGAATGGCGCTGCAAATTGCTTTTCTTTCATCTGAAATACAAAGGTATTCCCTGCATTGAAAAACAGCTCTACACACGCTGTTCTGTCATCTGAATATCAAAGTTATGTGTGGCATTGAAAAACAGCCCTGCATGCTTTATTCCATCTGAATGCCAAAAATGTAGGCAGTACATCAGAAAAAAGCCTTGTCTTACTGTTCATTCACATGAGGGGAAAGGATTTAACATTGCAACCCGACACGTCTTTTGTTTTCCCTATCATGTGAACGGCAGCACTCTGAAACACTGAAAATAAATGAAAAACGGCTTGGCTTTTTCTTCTGTGTCAAATCAAAAGAACCTTGTGCATAGGGTCTACCCTTCCGTATCTATGGATCAACTACAAATGCAAACCCATTCAAGAAGGATAAATCAATGCAAACCCATTCAAGAAGGATAAATCAAAAGAATCCCCTATCTTATACAACCGCATTTCAAACATTGGATGAAATACGACTTCCACACATGTACAAGAAGAAAAAAGAAAACTATTTTGAAAAAAAAAACAGTGTATGGGTAGCTTTGCTTGCACAGAATTGTCAGTGAATATGTTGGGGGTGGAGGCCTGACAAAGCCATGTATATTATGTTTTTCCCCCACAAGACTTCAATCAACTTGGCAGAGGCTCATTAATACCAGTAAAACAAGGTTGACTCAGGCAGGAAAAACTCAATTGGAAGTCTTGACTCCCCCTGAAGTCACACTCACTATTCTGCAATGATATATGAGGTGGCTGAGGGAGTGATCATTACCTGTTATGTAAGACTTTCAGGCAGTCCTAGCACAAGGGACAAAAGAAAGGCAGTGGGGCTCATGCTTGGCCAAGAAGTCCTATTTCTTCAGGCATCCGTCTGAAGGACAAACTGACAAACTTCAAAGGGGCAATAAATGTCTTTTGTTGCAGGCTGAGCCAGGGGAGACAGTCTGCTGTGGGCAATGAAGCACCGCCCCCCCATATGTGACTAATCATCCAAATTGACATTAAAATAGTAATTTAATTTTTCCTAGCACTCAGAATAAGAATAAAAATGTTTTATGCTATTTTTCCATGCAATTTCCAGGCAGACGTTAACAGAATAAGTTCATTTTCCTAGCACTTTGTGGACTGAAATGGCCAGTAAAGACTTTTTTCTGGCTGATGTATAAATGCGACAGATAGGAAAATTGGTGGACAGATGGGAAAAGGGGGTATGAACATGTTGAATTATTTGTAGAATTATAACTGTTATGCATTTCATAAAAAGGGCAAAAATGTGCCAAATGGCTACCTTGCAAAGAGTTGGTGATCGGACTGTCTAATTCCCTGTGGCCCATTGAAACCGCCTATATACTTCTTATGGCAGTGGCTAGTATATATTTGAAGTTATGGTGCTCAGTTTTGCTAAAGAGTGGACCTGAGAAGCAAAGAACTGTCATAAATGACCAGATAAATGATGCTCTCTCACCTGAACCAATAAGGCCAAGGTGATGGAGAGAGGAACAATAGACTGTCCAATCCTGGGGGTAGGGGTAATTTTAGAGTACTCCCCTAGATTATAAAATAAATTATGTCATTTGGGCTATACAAGAGGGGACTGTACAAGACACATGATCACACACACCCACAAGAATCCAGGGAAACAGGAGAAAGAGGATGGAGAGGAGGCAGCTGATCCCATCTAAGAGAGTGCATAGACTAGCCCCTTGCCTAGCTGATCCCATTCAAGCGAGTGCATAGACCAGACCCTTGTCTAGCTGTAAAGAGAGTCCTGAAATCCAGCAGACTTTCCAGAATCCAAAACAACCCCATTCCCAAATTGCATACCCCTTTCCTTTGGTAACATACATCCCATAACAAATCCCATTGAAAATCCCATTGAAAGTCCAAATTGCCAGTATAACTCAGTCACCTTCCTTAGAAGAATTTTTATTAGCCTGTGTATGTTAGCGTATTCTTTTGATAAATCTTTCAGTTGTCTGTATAAATCCTTAACATTATTTTGAAGTAAATCAATTCCCCGATAAGGAAATTCACGGTGCGAGCTGGTTAAAATTCTAAATTAACACCCTTGTGTCCAGTGTCTTTCTTTAATAACTATAATCATTAAAGTATAGCCATAACAGAGTTTGTCTCCTTGTCACTGAAAACCAAATTTGTCAGTGTATTGTGTGCATTTCTACGAATTCCAATTTCCCATTGAAAACACAAACTTTAGTCCCATTTAGAGCAATCCCTTTCTGTTAGAATCCTATCTGTTATGTGCCTCTGTCCTTGTCCTTAAAACCGATGTCCGATTTTGACATCTAATCCCTTTCCTTAGCTGCCTGTCATCACAAATCCTGTTTAAACGAATTTTCATTTTTCTGCATGTGTTTTTCTTTTGCATTTGCTTTCTTCCCCAAAACCGATTTTCCTAACCTTGTCCTAACCTTGTCTCCACATTGTTCTGTGTGTCTATTGGTAGTCTATAAGCTTCCCTATATCCTCAAGTGTAGCAACACGAATTTCCTTTCTAGCTGTCCTACCGCGGTTGTGAGTTGCTGTGTGAGTAATCAAGCAAATCCGATTCTGGCGTTTTGCTCTAAAATCAGGCTTTCATTTTCTTTTCCGTCTTCCCATCTTGGGGTGGTGGGCTGTATTCTAAATTTCATTTTTCTCTCTTTATTCTTACTCCTTGCCACTGCCTCCCATTCAAAGGGAATTAAGTTAGCTGATGTTTGGGGTGAGTGTTGCAGGGGGTGTGCTTAACCTTAGTGCAATCACATGCTTTAAAATTGTTTTTCCTGTTTGCCATTAAAGATTCATGTGAACTGTGTTCAGAATTCTTGAACCCAGTGTTCTGTAGGAAGCACTGCAGTCGTGTTGCCACAACACTGTTGGCTGCTATAAAATTGTATTTTGAATATGTTTCCTTTTTCCATTAAATAATACATTAATACATATCTTATTGATACACACCGGCCTGGTTCCTATTCCATTGTGACACAGGGTGTTTGTAAAAGGTTGGTGTGAGACCGGTTGGGGCCTACTCAAAACCAATCTGTGGTTTATTAAAGATAAAAAGCATTTTTATTTTGCGCCTCGTTCATTGTCGGGGAAGGAGTACCTGGCTGGAGTGTGCCATGTTATAAAACTGTGACAATATGTGAATTCATGCATTGCAGACACTTCATTTTAAAGTTTTTGTTAGTGAGACTTTCCAATAAACAACTAAAAAACAAATCTATATCCTCCCTTTAGGAATCTGCAGGCCTTTTTTTACAATTGTTTAATACTTCTAGGTCCTTAGCATGTATACATTCAGAAACATAAACATAAACAATGGCAACAGGACAGGGTAGCGACTCTAAGGGAAATCTGCCAAGGAGTAACATCTTTAAAAAAAAAGTATGGAAGAATAGATTTCACATAATGATCTCTAGACGATTCCAGAGATTCCGGGATTTTTTTAGCGCTTTATACTTATAGCACTTAACAAAAACATGAGGGTATAATAAAGATCAGATATTAAATGCTGATACATAAGGTAGACAGAAGATGGAGATTCAGGCAAGTTTTGAAGAGAGGAAGAGAAGAGATAGAACAAAGAGGAAAAGGGAGAACATTCCACTGCTTGGGAGCCAAGAGCATATAAGAACGAACACGAGAGTGTGAAGAGAGGACGAGGGACAAATAGGAAGAAAAGATTTTGGGAACGCACAGCCACAGACAGAGAATAAAAGTAGATCAAACACTGAAGATACGGGGGGGCAAGAGAATGCACATACTTGCATACAAGACAGAGAAAGTTAAAGAGCAGGCGAGATTCGAAAGAAAGTCAGTGTAAAGAATGCAAAGTAGAAGAAATGGAATCACGGGGGATGCATTGCATAAAGTAAGGATCAAAGAGTGATAGATAGAATGGAGAGGAGTAAGTTGATAAGCGGGAAGACAAATATGAAGGCGAGCACAGTAGAGAAAACTGAAAAAACTAAGGAGGAAATAAGGAGTTTGGCAGCCAGATAGGTGCTCAAACAACAGGACCTGAGAATATTGAAAAGATGAAAACGACAAGAACGGGAAGTAGCCAAGATGTGGGAGGAAAAGGAAAGGGTAGAATCAAACATGAAGCCCAATTTGTATGCAGAGGGAGAGATGGGAATGGAAGATGGGGAAAATGGGGGTGGGGGGAATAGAAGAAGCTGGGAAGAGAAGAACCTCAATTTTGGAGGGTTTGAGAAAGAGGTAATTGGTTGGCATCCAAGATTGCATAGAAAGCAGAGAGGAAGACAGAGAGGAATGAATAGAACCAGCCAGAGAAGAAAAGGAAAGAGAATTTGAGGGTCCTTGGCATTTAAGTGAAAGGTGAATCCAAAGGAGGATATTATATCAGCGAGAGGGGTTGAATAAAGAGAAAAAAAAGGGGGATGAGGATTGAGCCTTGGGCGACCCCAAAGGAAAGAGGAAGAATAGAGGATACCTGGACATCCAAAGAGACAGGTAATAGTGAGATAAATCAAAAAAGAGCCACAAAAATGTAGTTTATGCACATAGGAGAGAAGGATAGAGTGGTCTATAGTTTTGAAAGCAGAAGATGAGTCAAGGAGAACATGAATTGAGGAGAGTTTAGTATAGTAAGCCGAGACAAGGGAATCAGTAACACCAAAGAGTGCAGTTTCCATAGAATGACGAGTATGGCATCCAGATTCGAAAGGGGTAAAACGAATTTGCAAAAACAGACAACTGTGCCTAGATGACATATTCCATTAATTTAGATAAGAAGGGAAGTAGAGAAATGTTGTGGTAATTAGGTGGTAGAGAGGGGTCTAGTGAAGGCTATTTTAGAATACAATGTATATAAGTGTGTTTGAAAGAGGAAAGAAATGTTGCAGAAGACAGCAAACAGTTGAAGAGAACAGTAAGAAAAGCAGAAAAGACAGCAGGGATAAGAGATGAACGAAGAGAACATGACAGAGAAGCCCTGGGATGTGCTTGACTGATAATGGATAGAACGTCAGACTCAGAAAGAGAATGCAAAGAAGACATGAGAGAAGGTGGAAAAAAGGGAGGATTGGGAGGAAGTCACATAGCAGAATAGGTAATTGTTGAGCAAAGATGGACAATTCTTCAGAAGTGATCAGCAAAGTCAGAGGCAAAGAAGTCAGAGGAGGAAGTTGGTTCAGTGGAAGGGGGAGGAAGGATAAGGTTACAGGTATTATTTGCCTGCCAAGTCATGCTAGCAAAATGGAGAGTTATATTGCAACAACATAAAAACAAGCCACACATTTTCTTCTCTTTCTGAGAGCTGCAGCAACTCACAACGTCCATCAACATGTCATCCGTCAATGAAACGCTGCTTGTACTTATGCAGCCCCATATGATATGATATGCCATTTATAATGAGCCTGTACACAAGTGTTTCTAGACGCGACGAGACAAGGGAGAGAAGACAGAGTGACAAGACAAACAATCTTACTAGCCCTTGTGTCATTTAGATTGTGCAAGTCTGACGGTGTAAAGTGCAGGGGAAGGGAGGAGGGGGAGTTCCAGGGAGAGGGAAGGGGGAAAGTACAATCAGGGCATCATTGCTCTGGGTAAATGCAAGGATGCAGGGTAATGTGGGTAACAGTTACAGCCCATAAGTGTGCGGTAGGCCTGGAGACAGTGCAGGGGATACTGATCATGGAGGAACCAGGCACCCAGTAGACTCTGAGGGTAGCCAAGCAACCAGTCGGCGCAGGAGACAGGTAGGTCAGCATTGGAGGGAGAGAGCGAAAGCTGAGGAGAAAAATAATGTCTTGAGCTGCTTCTGGAACTTGAGGTGGTCCAGCTCAAGTTTGAGAGGGCCAGGGAGGCCGTTCCAGAGGGAGGTACCTGCAGATGAGAGAGATCTATCCACCACACTTTGCCTGGAAAAGCTACTGACCCAGAGGGTTTGAGGTAGCTGAGTGAACGTTCCGAGAAGGAAGGTATTTTCCAAAAGAAGGTTGGATATAGTGCGTGCCCCGGCCCCAGCAAGTCTTCTGGACAATGCAAAGGGTCTTGACCTTGATCCTTGCAGCCATCAGGAGCCAGTGGAAGATTTCAGGGCTGGAGAGATTGGTCCCAGGGCTGAGGCCAAGGACAAGTCTTGCAGTCTTGTTCTGGATTAGGTGCTGATGGTGGAGAGTAGAGGAAGGCAAATTGATAAAGAGGTTGTCTACAGAGAACCAGGGCTCTGGAGACAGTGAGCTTCTGGGGCAAAGTGAGAAAAGAAAGAATACCTCTGAGGAGGTGCAGCTGGTTTTGGGCCATCTTGGCAAGGTCTGTGAGGAGAGAAGGAGAGAGTGGAGTCGGGAGTCTAAGATGACACCAAGGTGTTTAGCTTCACAGGAAGGCAAAGGAAGAGGGCCCAAGGAGGGTGGCCCTAGTGAGAGAGGGAAAGCGGGAGTAGGGGTCCTAATGAGAAGAATCTTGTGATAACTGGTACCTGAAGTAACACACGGACCAGCAGTTAAGTTATCAGTAGGTTTATTTGTAAGTTTGTGCCAGGAAGATAACATCGGCACGTCCTTCATGCCAGCTTAGCTCTTAACTGTATATCCTAAAACCAGTATTCCGAGCATAACAACCCCAACACTCCACACACTCTGACATCACTACATTCCATCCAACAGTAATGTCACCACACTCAGATACACATTACAACACCTCTCCCCCCTTACATTTCTTGAACAAGAAGGACTTAACAACTAAAACTATCACTAACACAATCCCCTACATACACGTGTGGCCAGCACGTAAATGCAACAACTAACCACACTGTCGATGCCACCTGGATCTCACTATCGCCCTCAACACACACAATTATACAAAAGTACGGAAATGCTTAACAATAAAACCATGGAACATGGGACAAACATAACCTAAATGGCACCCCAAGAATACACACTCTAACTGTGCCTCCAACAAATTGGACAACAAAACCAAACCTGTGTCAGCAAAGACCCACCCAACTCCAACTCCACTCCTTCCTCTCAAAACACAAACAATGAGGAACCCACCGAAGTCGAATAAGGGCTAAATCCTCCCTTAAAATCAGAACTGGAAATACACTCGAGAAACGAAAATAGTAAACTAAGCACTATCACCTGTTTCAAGCTGCCCCTTGAAACCTGGGACCTGCCACGCCCCAGCGTTCCCCAAAAGTACACTACCTAACACGCCAGACCATCATTGCACAAACAACCTTCCCCCTAGTCTTCACCCTAGGGCACCAGGGCTGCCACCCCCGGTCACAATCCCAGCTCACCAAGAGCAGCAACAAGCACACCATCCCAACATCAGTCCACAACATCGCCCATAGAGCACACCTAACACAACCATGCACACCTAAGAAAAATACAGTCCAACTAGACTGCGCAAAAACAAACTCCTTAACCACCACAATACGAGACTCAAATCCCTAACCCACTGCCATCGACAGTACACCAACACACACCTATGACCCCTAGTCCAGCCAAACTGCAACCCTGCAGCACACCAACACCACAACCCAGGACCCCTAGTCCTTGCCAAACTGCACCACCGCAGTACACCAACACTAAGGACCCCAAGCCAACTGCACTTGCAGCAATACACCAACACTACCACTAAGGACACCAGGTCCTAACCAGTACAATTTCATCTCCTCACTACCATACTATGATGTGGGGCCCATACCGCACACAATACCTGGATGGGTACCCTCACACACCACACGCAACCCACGCTACGCACGAGACAGGTGGACATATTAAACCACAAAACAATCGCACAGAAAGATAAAAGTTAGTACAACAAAGTAATTTCAGCAAAGGCATTTTAGCTGGCATCAATGAAGAATCAAAGCCTGCGAGTTCCCCCACCCACGAGTCCGTCCAAACCCAAAAGTGCAAACCCAACCTGTAAGAAAGTATGGTTACAAATTAAAGAATTTTTCGTACATTGCTCCAGTCCATCAACCACAGGACTTTACACGCGAGTACCCCCACCCACGAGTCCATAATCCCAAAAGTTCAACCTCACCTGAAGGAAAAAATAAGTTACACAAAAATGCAATTCCACAAATGTCACTTAAGTACACTGTAAATCAAAACACAAACACTGTCTCAACTCAGTCTCACTTTTTGCACAAATTAATTTTAAATACACACATTTTTGTCTCAAAAACGCACATCTCCACACATTCACAAGGGCCCATGCTACCCATTATACCACACACACTTCCGATCAACCTACACACAAAAGGCCACCACATAAAGACAAGACACCATACATACCGGCCTTACACACACAAATTTGCTCAATGGAGTTTTGCTAAGACGCATACAGTTCTTCCTCCTCTCGTGGCACTGCTGCAAAAACGAAATTCAATAACTCCACAGTTCCATATCTGACGCTACAGCAGCCCCCGGATGATAGGTAAAAACACCCATCCGACGCATCCAGGTTCCCACAGCAAATAGCAAATCCTGTTGGTCTTGCACATCCTCATCACACCTTCTGACCTTGTACGCTGCAAAATCTTGTTGGACTTGAACGTCCTCATCACACGTTCCGACTTTGCACGCTGAGAAACACCATTCATGTCCAAATACATTTCCTGAATGCGTCCTCCAGATGCACCGTGTTCCAATCGTCTCCCACGTTCTAACTGCACAGGAACACGCTGAAGATCCATGTCTCCACACGAACGCACCCGCTTCGTACGTTCTATGCGTTGCAGCCTCTCTGGTTGGAACGTGATTCAATGACCCCCTACGTCATCATTCCCTACTGAGACGCCGCACTGCGCACATCTCAAACGCCTCTCCATTGGGCTAACCATTCGGAGCCCACAATGCCTAAAAAGCGTTAAAGCCTCCATGGACTTGGGGCTTTTCCTGGTATGTTCAAAAATAGGTACACAAAGACCCTATTCAAAAAAATCCATTTTACCCCACCAACAGGGAGATGAATTTATATAATGAAGTAAGGAGTAAGATGATTCTTTTACTCCACTCACACCTTCACCCCTTAATTAAGCACCTCTGTTAGATCTTCCGGCACTCAAAGTCCTGACAAAATGGACTGTGGGCATAAATAAACATACAAAAACAATATTTATTCAAAGTATTGCGACCAATATTAAAACATGAAAACAACCCTCACATCACACAGTGTAGTTCCTAACCATGGAACACACAATTTCTAAAATATAGAACACAATTCATACAAGTGCACAGGACACAAAAGATATCACATAACAAAACATAAAAATCTCAATGTGTCGTTAAAATGACGATCCCAACATGTTTCTGTTCTTCACAGCCATCTAAGGTGAACATTCTTCAGGGGATAGTTTAAAACATCCAATAATCTCCTCAACACCGTGAAGACTGGGTTGTTTCTGGCACCCTCAATGGAAAAATAACGGGGCCTGTGGGAAGGAAACAGAGGAGACTATTTGCCTATAGGGTGAGGCGGATACTACAAAATGTAGACGGGAGGCGGGCACGAAATGTCTGCCAACCTCAGGGGGTCACAGAAAAATGGACCATTACAATTTACCTTCAAATGGTGAGCTTTATATGCGAGTCAGAAAATGACAAATTTCAAGTCTCTCGTCAATGGGAAACCATTACATCAAAAGGCGTCACAGTTCGCCAAGGCAGCGCTACACCTAAAAGAGACAAACCACAACCAGAGAACATATGCTCTGTGTCAGACCGGAGATAACACATCACGGGCGTAAACAAGATACACATTACAACATCTCTCCATCTTACTGGTATTAAGACAGAGATCATTGAAGGTGCCCCAATCCGGAATCGTGGATAGACAGTCTCAACCTCCATGAAGTAATGCTCATAATCGCTTCCCATAGGCAATTGTGCTTTGATCATAACAGCTGTATAATTGCTCCCATGCGAGACTCCACTTTCTTCAGCCTCCGTGAACGTGATCACGTAAGAAACGCATCTTAAGCGAATGCATCCTTTCCTTAAAAGCTCTGTGTATTCAACATTCCATCAATGATGGCGCTGCAGCCCTATGTTCCACCAATGGACATGGTGGAACACACGGGCAACAATACACCGCTCACTTTAAATAAGCATTTTTTCTTTTTTTACGCTGGCATCTCCCGCAGAAGAGGAGACACATTGGAGCCTGTACGCCATCCGAGCATGGCCCATGGATAGGAGACCCAATGTCCCAAAGTGATCTGCTCCTGAAGCCACTTCGAGTGACTCTGTGCAACGATCTGTGCACAGAGGAGTCATTGTTTCTGGGCTCCCAGTCCAGCACCTTTCCATGCGCAGCACAGCATGGTCAAACTATGCTATCCCAATATGCACATTATTTCTGGATTCAATGGCAACTGTGGATCTCTATTGCGTAGACTCTCCATTCCATGGGCCATCATCATATTCAGCAACCTGTTATAATGAGTCCTCAACATCAGAAGCACCAGGACTCCATTGCCAGAGGCCCTCATTTCATCACGGCCGGCTCTGCATTTCATCATGTAGTCAAGGGTACATTTCGCCAGCACGGGTAAAAACCACCCCTACAAGAGCCAGGTATCCAGCATCCCTGTGACAAAGGTGAACTACCCCTCGATGCTGGGTGTCTTACTGCCCACTAACAGATGACACAGGTGAAAGTCACCTCTCAACAGCGCTAAGGGTCCAACAGCCCCATAATCCCTATTGCAAAACTATTAGAGGTGGTACTCAATAGTCACACTCTAGGTGCTGAACCTCTTAGGTACACTTAGCATGACCTACAATTACCCCATGTTCTCAATGCACCTACTTTGTCATGCACACATATCCTCCACACACACTCCCTCACACCTGCGTGCATCAATCCAAAATGTATCCAGTGCTTTTCCACCCACGTGTTTTACTCCCATATGTGTGGTCTTTAAAATTGTCCATGGTCCCACACATTCACCTTCAAAATTATCTTTCAGACATGTGTAAACAAGCTCCCAATCATCCACACCAACCAAAATAAGGGAGCAAACCAAGTTACCTGAAAAAAACAGCTTTATTGACTTCATTCAGCCGGTAGACAGTCCACAGATCTGCTCAATTACTTCCTGATAACACAGGGGTTATAAACTAAACAAGTGACATTGTCATTTTCATAGAAAACAATATTCACAAGCTACCATTGGTTTTCATAAAATCACATAGGTTGTTCCATAGGTCATTTCTTCTAATTGAATAATTGTTATCTTTGAGCCTCCCCAGGTTCCCTCCCACTATGCAAGATATTATGTCTCGGACATAATCAGAACGTGTTCTAATTGGTTGGCATGAAAACATGCTGACATTGTTACAATAATAGATAATTACCCTGGCTAAAATCCTTTTATGCCCTCTTATTGTCAGCTTTCTAGTGACTCATTCAACCGCCAGGCTGGTATGTGTATCGGTTTTCTGGGTTTGGGTTTCACCCAAAACAAACCATTTGTGTCCAGCCCTAGAAACTGTGATTTCTTAGGCAACTCTCATTTCCTCTGCCCGCTCTTCACTTCCAACAGATAAATCACACTGGGAAAGACATCATCATGCAAAGACTCATCAATAAAGATTGGACAATAACAGACATTTTGAAATGGGGCAATCTGCATTGCAAATTGAGTATTTAAGGGGTGAGACTTCCCCTTAAAATGAATCATCTTTGGGCATCAGAAGAACAAGGTTTCACCTAGAACGTTTTTGGGGTACTGTAAGCCAAAAGCCATCTGCCATAGCAGTGAAGATAAAGATTCCAATGAGGGAGGAATGCCCTCCTCTCACCCACCTCGGATGACCATTTGGAGTGAACAATAGTTTGAACAAGGTTTCTGCTGTCTGAACAATGGTGATCAGCATCCTGTTCACATTCTTCTTGGCTTGGAAGGGCAGACAATTGTACACCTTATATTGAAAGACCCTGGACCCACCTCCAACAAAAAAACGTAGAAACAGCTCTGACTTATGTTGTGTCACTTCAAACCTCTTTTGAGCAGACTGAACTATTTTAATGTCCCAATTGAGCCACTGCTGGAACCCCAGAGCTGCTGTGGAACCCACAGCTTTTTTGATCCGCTTTGAGCCAATGACTTGACCATCTCCAGCCAGCGCTCCAGCCGTCTTTGAGGCAATCATCCCCTCTAAACTGTTTTGTATCTCCTGGTTAACTTTGAACCAGCTTGAGCAGTTCTAGCCACAAACTCAACAATCGCCTGCCTGGTTCTTCAACTGATTCCAGCCGATCACTGATGTAGGAGTGCATTACATTCTGAACCACATCAAACTGACTCAATCTTCCGAATACTATCACTTTCAATTGGGAGCAACTGACTTAACAATCTCAATGCCGTTTCAGCACATTGGAAAGGAATAAGAATCCCACCCCAATCCTATTGTACCATCCAAGAAGAATATATAGGTACTGATAGTGGTTCGGCCCCTCTGGTCTAGTTTTAGGAGCTCTGGTGACAATGTAAGGTCCCACTCCTTACATTTTGAAACATATAATTTGAACTATTGCCTATCTACCCCTGCCTTCAGACACAAAATGCTCTAATTTATCCAAAGTGTCCATATATCACTGGTCTTCGGAGGATAGCTTAGGGGCAACATGCTCGCCTTGGAAGCAAGATGATACAGAGCAACACAGGTTCGATCCCCGGTCCATGATTAGAAACCTCTGGGTATTAAGCATGTTATAAATAATCAATCAATCATTCATCTTCTGTGCCTTCTCTTACTGAGATACCTGTGTTAGTATTTTAAGTTTGCCAAAGACTTCTCTTTCTATGGGAACTTGGTTGGTCATTCTTTTATTTTGATATTGCAATACTATTATTGTTTGGCTGTTCATTTGGTAGCTCACACATCTCCTGAAGATTAAAGTCTACCCCAAGCCCACGTTAGCACAAGGCTTACCTGTCAGATTGTGACACGTTCCCTTTAATGTGTGAAAGCACTGCCTTCTTTATGTAACGAACATCAGTGCGCTGAATACACATCAGTCCCATCACTCAGTTGTTTTACCCCTACCTTATCCATTCTATCACTGATATTGTAGGTAGGTTGATGTTGGCCCTGACCTTTCTCCAATTCTGTGGTGTCGTCCAACGATATTAATTCATTTCATGTGACTTTCACCGCTGCCAGGGATGGCATGGATATTGGTGCTTAAGAAAACTATTAAACATCATGTTATAGTCATGGCCCATCACAAATGTGAAAAGCATAACTCACATGACTCTGTACATTATCAAACTCTGAAGTATCAAACCCTTCTGATGCTAAGAAAAAATGACTGACATCCTCGTATTGGGGAAGAATGCAAAGGGGTGATCACACAGAACACCCTCATATAGAATTGGAACATGTCGGCCGGTAAATCTATGATAGGGAAAGAGCCAGAAAAGATAATAAAGTAATCGGTGGCAATGAACCCTAGGCGGTGAAGAGGGCTTTCATCTTCGCTGGCGGTGCTCTGAATTTCTTGGTCTTTTTGGGCCTATTCTCAATTGCTTTCTGAGGTTTCTTCGAATCTATATCTGGCAACTCACTTCCCAAATGTAATTTATCGATCTCGATCAAGGGGAGCATCTGCAGGGCATGGTATGGTTTTGGTTGTAGAACCCGTTTTCTCCGTTTGGATCAGTGGTCTTTCAGTTGAGGGGCTGGCACTCCGGCAACACTATTTTTACTCAAGGAGGAGAGGGGCTCAGCACAAAAGAGCTTAGATACCACTGGTTTACATATTACTTCCACTGGAACAGGTACTTTATTCAGACTTGAACCAGCAGCAATGGTAGAACTGCAATCCCTTCCTGTGTTTTAGGTGATAAAAGGCCAACAATCATGCACATTCCTTACTTGTGCCTGTTTGAAGTGCCACCATGCTGAGACAGATTTTACCATGAGGGCACAACTTACACTCCCCAAGGATGACAGTACCCTAAAATTGGGCTGTAGAACATTGTAAAGTACAATTTGTGTTACTCTATATGGGCCAACAACTGCATCTCTCATTAATGAGTCTGGTGGAAACTGGTGCAGGATGGAGAGCAGGGAAGGGGAGATGTATATGATCAGTGCTTTAAAAAGAAGCTGAATCGTGTACTGTAATCCAGCTGTTGGGGGAGGGATCAATCGAGAAAGGGCTGATTGTTTTGTTCAAGCTCTACATTGTATGGTTAGAGTCCCTTTCTAAAATTCCAATAAGAATGGTGCACCATTGGAGGCAATGTTCAGGCAAGCTCTCATAAATATATTTGTATTTGTTCCGGATGTTCAATACTATATGCACTGTTAGGCAGAAACCTGTGCAGTTCCCTTAGGGACCACTGCAAAAGATTTACGACTACTGGTGTTGGCAGTAAACCCACTTGGTAGCAGTCTGCACCACCCAGATTTACCTGGTAGCTGTGGCTGAGCAGTCAGACTTCCCTCAAGAAGAGTTAGGCAGTATGCAAAGTATACACAATACGCACTCAGATACAATAATACAAGCAAACACTGACCAGAGCTTTGGTATCAAAGTATATAATTATTTATTTAAAAACACACAGTTGAAACACTCCAGCACTCTTATTGTAAAATATTCTAAACACAGTTACTATTGTAATATATACACCCCTTTTTCCTTATCAGATAAGTCACAGTAAAACACCACTTATTTTCATACAGAGGTGAGCGCTTAACTAGATTGCACTCCAATAAGTTTGTGAGAAAGGGAGGGAAAAAGACAGAATATGGAAAGGTACACCACTCTAAGGTTCAGGAACACTATTAGCAAGACAGAAGAGCAAAAGTCACTGGTGAGCCAAAGTTCAAAGGCTGGGCCCTCTCTTAGAGAGAGCAGAGCACAAATGCACCCAAGATCACACCGTTACACTAGGCTTAGAAAGTCTTGCAGAGGGTTCAAAATGAGTTTAGAGAGGCTTTAGGAAAGTTTAGCCAGGGTGTCCCAGACTAACCCAGGTTCGAAAGCCGGGGGCTAAATCTACCCCGTACAGTCGGTAGCAAGGGAAGCCATGCGGGACACGGTACCTTAAGTGGGAAGGATCCTCCAGCGGTGGCAGTTGTTCCTGGTAGTTGGTGCAAGTTGCATCGACGTCCAGGGGAAGAGAAGATCTCGACTTGGAGGAAAGAGGAAGGTCGTTGCACTACCAGGGAAGAAACCAGCCGCGGAGTTTTCCGGTTAAAGGTGGTACCTTTGTTTCGCGGTCGTGGTAAAACTTGGTATCCCGGTTGCCGGGGTGCTTGGCACGGGCAAGGCGACCACGAGGTACGTCAGGAAAGTGAAAAGACGGTGAAACTGGTTATCCCCACCAGTCAAAGGAAGAAGACTCTCCGTCGGGAGATCTCCTCTGTCGTTGGGAAAAGTGGTGAGGCAGTCCAGCAGGGCTCCACCGGTGGTGGTGTCGTGGCAGGTCGGCTCAGCTTCTCCCTCGTCGGATTCTTAGGTCCTGTGGCGACTTCTGAAGTTCCAGTCCCCAAAGCCCTGCTTTTATGCAGCAAATCCCCATTCACTCAGCCTAGCAGTCACTCAAACATGCTAAGTGGTGAGCCGGCTGGCTCACCACTTGGACCAATCAGGATGGAGTGCGACTTGAGTTGCCTAGGCAACTCAGTCCAGGGTGCCTACATTTCCCTCCACCCCGCCTAAGTACCCCAGACAGAGTGGCACCACTTTGGAGGGCTCCTGTGGAGAAGCCCGCCAAAAAGAGGAACAAAGGGCTCGACTTAGGTTGGAGTCACAGAAGAGAACACAAACGCCATTTTAGAATCAAGTTTTGGCAAAAAACACCAACCGGAGAATTAATATTAATTAAATAAACCGGCGGTATGTTCGAGGCTACCGTAAATAAATAAATAAAGATAGTAGCCTAAAACAATGGGAAATCCCATAGGAAAATATTTGCGGTTGAATATAAAAAGTAGTATCCACTGCCACCAGCCAAAGCTCGATCAGGGGGGACGGAGACATGCCCCCTCGACTAACAGACCCCGGGGCAATTGAATTGCCCCAGCCAGTACGTCCACAATATGATGGTTTGTACTGGTTCTGTTCAGAATTTAAGACTAGTAAAGTCAATGGTGACTTTACATGCCCTGGGAGACAGTAGTCAGTCCCAGGGTATGGAGTCTATACTGGAGGGGTCACTATGACACCCCTGTGTCACTGCACTGAGGATGCTGTGTAACACACATCACAAAAACACATGAAGCCCTACGGAGTAAAAGACCCCATAGCCCATTAAACACATCTAGATCCAAAGAAACACACTCAAATCATGCCCAAGAGTGAGGGTAAAAGAGTCTCACTCCTGGCAGGAGAAAAGAAATAAACCCCAAAAATCCAGCAAAGCTGCTGGGGTACTCACTAGGTTAGGAAATTCAGCCTAAACAGAGAATTCTCCCTAACACTCGACCCCCCCCCCCCAGACTAAGGGACAGGAGGATTTAATCCACTCCTGGATTAACCTCATACCTCTAGTCGATGACATACATCCTAGAGAGTCCATCAGCATTTTGATGGTGACACCTTGACCTATGTTCCATGGTCCAATCAAAGGTTTTCCTTTGTAAGCTATATGACCTACAAACCTTTTGAGGAACATCAGTCTTTTTAAAGTTATAGGGGATCTGGTTGACCAGTCCCTCAGAAGTTGGTACAACTTCTGAACCTTTGTTAGGCTTTTTCAAGGGGTCCTTATAAAGGATTCCCTTAGATCTAGAGGGGCCTCCAAGGTTCCTCCCCACCTCTCTTGTGGGAGCAGGTTGGGTCTTAGGCCTCTTGGTTGGAGGGGTTGGGGTTAGGCAATGTACCTGCTTCCCCTTCCTCTTAGATCTAACCTTACCTACTTTAGGAGTTTCCCCCCTAATACTAGGATTTGAGTTGGGGTCTTCAGTAGAAGGTCCAACAGTCTGAAGGTTTTTGGCCTTAGACTTTTGTTTCCTGGTTTCCCACCAGCATTGAGAATTACCAGTTCTCTTAGGCCTAGGTAAGGGCCCAGTAGGTCTATCCTCCTCTTCCTCAGAAGCAGGGGGCGTCACAGACTCTGAAACTGGGGGAACAATGATGGAGCTTGGTTGGGGCTCCCATTTCCCTAATGTACTAGCCTGAAATGTGCCTGGGTTAGAGGTCAACTTACTAACACCAGGGCTTGTAGTGGGGGTCTCAGTAGAGGTTCCCACAGGCTTAGAGTGGTCCCTTAAGGATGCCTCTCTAGCCAATTTGGTTAGGTTCTGGTTCTCCATACTGGGAGGCCTGGGGGTATGTGACACTAATCCTAGAGTTCTCAGGTCATTCCCCAACAGGACTTTCCCAGGCACCTCAGTCTGAACACTGACAGGGATCCTCACTGTCATGTTGTTACACTGAATGAGGGCTGGTAGAATAGGAACCATCTGGACAGGGCCTCCAGACATCTTAGTGGGACCTTTGGGTGCTTTTGCCACCTCCTCAGGTTGAAATAAGCTTTCATCCACTACTGTTCTGCTGGCCCCAGTGTCTCTCCTGGCAGGAGTATCCTGGCCATTGACAAGAACACTGTCCACATAATACACCTTAGAGTTAACAGGTAGGGAGTTATACACAACTCTATTCTGGAGACTACCCAGACCCACAGGCTCTAAGTTTACAGTTGCTTGAAGACCCAAGGGTTCTTCAGCAAAGAGTTCAATGTGGGCACTAGCCATCTGTACTTCATCCTCAGGAGTGAAGGCTAAGGAGACTGTGCTGATCCCTGCAGGTTCACCCTTGATATGGTCAGTAGCCTTACAAATATAGCATTGTCCAAATGCTCTCTGAAAGGGTGGCTTGTTCTGACCTCCTTCAGGTTGTTGACCAGAAGGTACACTAGCCGGATTCGGTTTACCCTGGGGCTTACCCTGGTTATTTTGTTGTTTGTGGCCCTCTTTGGTATGGGAGGTATTAGAATTCTCTGGATTCACTTTAGGTGGCTGCTTTCCCTCATCCTTTTTCTGAGTGACCCCTGAATCCTTGTGAGTGGCCCTGTTGGCAACCCACAAGTCAGCAGCCTTAGCTAGCTTTCTGGAATCTAATTCCTTTGAATCAGCCAAGTGCTGTCTGAGCTCAGGAGAGCAGGCATCATAAATTGACTCCAACATAAAAAGATTTTCCATACCTTCATAAGTGTTCACCTTGTAACCCTTAATCCATCCCTCTAAGTTTTTCAAACATTCACTCACCCAGGTAGCCCAAGGGGTACCATCATTCTTTTTGAGGGTCCTAAACCTCTTAAGATACTGGGAAGGGGTCTTCCCAAATCTAGCTATCAGAGCTAGTTTCACAAATTCATACTCTTTCCTATCCTCCTCCCCCAACTCCATTACCACATCAGTTACAACAGGGGGAAGCCTAGTCAACAACCAGGTGAGTAAGTCATTTCCTGTGATGTTCTGGAGCCCATGATTATATTCAAACAGAGACAACCAATCCACCACATCCAACTTAGGCTCATACATACCAACCAATTCTTTAGGCATCCGGGGTCTTTCAGGACTGGAACTTCTAGAGGAGCCAGAGAGAGAAGCATTTTCGACAGATAATTTCTTCATTTCTAGCTCATGCTTGAGCTCCATTTCCCTTAGCCTTAGTTCTTGATTCATTTGCTGATGTCTCTGTTCAGCCAGAGTATTCCGTCTCTTGAACTCTAGTTCAAGTTTCATTTTCTCTAATTCGAGATATTGAGGACTAAGTGTGGGAGTTGGCAAAGGCCCAGTAGGTACAGCAGGTAGAGCAGACAGAGGCCTGGGGGGACAGTCACAGCAGCCTCACCCTCCTCTTCTGACTCTTCCTCAAGAGTATCAACATTGCAATCAATATCAATTTCTATACTGTTATCTACATTTCCTGTCATGGTAGGTTCCTTAGAACCATCATCCAGACTTTGGTTAGCTAACAACCTTTCTATTAATTCCATTTTCTTGCCTTTAGTCAGGAGGTTCTTATGCTTACATAATACTCTTAGACAATCAGCAGTTTTTGTAGCAAGGGACTCTTGACTATAGGTTTCCATAGCTGACATGTTAGAAAGATTACTTTTTCAGTGCTAAGCTTTGTGGTTAGTTGTACTAGGGTATCCTAAAGCACTCTAAAGTGTATAGTCAATACAAATCCCACCGCTGTACACCAGTGTTAGGCAGAAACCTGTGCAGTTCCCTTAGGGACCACTGCAAAAGATTTAAGACTACAGGTGTTGGCAGTAAAACCACTTGGTAGCAGTCTGCACCACCCAGATTTACCTGGTAGCTGTGGCTGAGCAGTCAGACTTCCCTCAAGAAGAGTTAGGCAGTATGCAAAGTATACACAATAGGCACTCAGATACAATAATACAAGCAAACACTGACCAGAGCTTTGGTATCAAAGTATATAATTATTTATTTAAAAACACACAGTTGAAACACTCCAGCACTCTTATTGTAAAATATTCTAAACACAGTTACTATTGTAATATATACACCCCTTTTTCCTTATCAGATAAGTCACAGTAAAACACCACTTATTTTCATACAGAGGTGAGCGCTTAACTAGATTGCACTCCAATAAGTTTGTGAGAAAGGGAGGGAAAAAGACAGAATATGGAAAGGTACACCACTCTAAGGTTCAGGAACACTGTTATCAAGGCAGAAGAGCAAATGTCACTGGTGAGCCAAAGTCCAAAGGCTGGGCCCACTCTTAGAGAGAGCAGAGCACAAATGCGCCCAAGATCACACAGTTACACTAGGCTTGGAAAGTCTTGCAGAGGGTTCAAAAATGAGTTTAGAGAGGCTTTAGGAAAGTTTAGCCAGGGTGTCCCAGACTAACCCAGGTTCGAAAGCCGGGGGCTAAATCTACCCCGTACAGTCGGTAGCAAGGGAAGCCAGGCGGGACACGGTACCTGAAGTGGGAAGGATCCTCCAGCGGTGGCCATTGTTCCTGGTAGTGGGTGCAAGTTGCGTCATCGTCCAGGGGAAGACAAGATCTCGACTTGAGGAAAGAAGAAGGTCGTTGCACTACCAGGGAAGAAACCAGCCGCAGAGTTTTCCGGTTAAAGGTGGTACCTTTGTTTCACGGTCGTGGTAAAACGTGGTATCCCAGTTGCCGGGGTGCTTGGCACGGGCAAGGCGGCCACGAGGTATATCGGGAAAGTGAAAAGACAGTGAAACTGGTTATCCCCACCAGTCAAAGGAAGAAGACTCTCCGGCGGGAGATCTCCTCTGTTGTTGGGAAAAGTAGTGAGGCAGTCCAGCAGGGCTCCAACGGTGGTGGTGTCATGGCAGGTCGGCTCAGCTTCTCCCTCGTCAGATTCTTAGGTCCTGTGGCGACTTCTGAAGTTCCAGTCCCCAAAGCCCTGCTTTTATGCAGCAAACCCCCATTCACTCAGCCTAGCTGTCACTCAAACATGCTAAGTGGTGAGCCGGCCGGCTCACCACTTGGGCCATTCAGGATGGAGTGTGACTTGAGTTGCCTAGGCAACTCAGTCCAGGGTGCCTAAATTTCCTTCCACCCCTCCTAAGTACCCCAGACAGAGTGGCACCACTTTGGAGGGCTTCTGTGGAGAAGCCCGCCAAAAAGTGGAACAAAGGGCTCGACTTGGGTTGGAGTCACAGAAGAGAACACAAACACCATTTTAGAATCAAGTTTTGGTAAAAAACACCAACCGGAGAATTAATATTAATTAAATAAACCGGCGGTATGTTCGAGGCTACCGTAAATAAATAAATAAAGATAGTAGCCTAAAACAATGGGAAATCCCATAGGAAAATATTTGCGGTTGAATATAAAAAGTAGTGTCCACTGCCACCAGCCAAAACTCCATCAGGGGGGACGGAGACGCGCCCCCTCAACTAACAGACCCCGGGGCAATTGAATTGCCCCAGCCAGTACGTCCACAATATGATGGTTTGTACTGGTTCTGTTCAGAATTTAAGACTAGTAAACTCCATGGTGACTTTACATGCCCTGGGAGACAGTAGTCAGTCCCAGGGTATGGAGTCTATACTGGGGGGGGTCACTATGACACCCCTGTGTCACTGCACTGAGGGTGCTGTGTAACACACATCACAAAAACACATGAAGTCCTATGGAGTAAAAGACCCCATAGCCCATTAAACACATCTAGATCCAAAGAAACACACTCAAATCATGCCCAAGAGTGAGGGTAAAACAGTCTCACTCCTGGCAGGAGAAAAAAAATAAACCCCAAAAATCCAGCAAAGCTGCTGGGGGACTCACTAGGTTAGGAAATTCAGCCTAAACAGAGAATTCTCCCTAACATGCACTATACCCTCTAAACTGTATCAGTAAGTTCTGAGAAAGCCATTTTAAATCCACCGGCTACAGTGGTGTCTATCACACACACATCCAATAAGCATAGTCTTAATAGGAGTCCTACAGGATTCATATAATGTGAGTGCAGTACTAATAATCGGCATCTCTATTATCAGCTGACATTTGAAGCATCTTCACACCAACACAACACCCTGTGTCTTGACGAGAGGACTCTTGGTATTTTTTTTTTCTCCATTCATTTTATCAGCTAAAAGGTGCACACTATTTCTTGGGGGCTGCTAATGACACATCTCACTGCGCAATCCACTGAAAGTTGCCCTGCTGCTTGAAGACTGGGCTGGGAGTTCACCATGAGGAGCAATCTCCCTTTAAGGGGGCAGGCCAACGTTCTGAACCCATTCATAGGAGCAATGCGAAACATACAGCTTCTCCATGACATAGTGAATAGATTACTGTTTGTGGACCAAATTCATGGAATTTTTTGCACGGTTCACAGAGCCTTTGCACAGCTGAAAAGTGACTTTCAACTGCTGACACAAACCCTGATTCATGAAACTATGCAAAGTGTATTTTTTAAGGGCAAAGTCTGTGCAAAGGAATGTTGTACTGCAAATATGACTTTGCACTGACTATGCACTGCAAAAATACACTTGTATTTATTTATTTATTTTGTGTTTGCATGTTAGACGCTTATACAGGAAGTACATACTTTTCCAAAGCGCACACAGGGCATCAGGGAGGGGATGTGAAACAATTGAAATACATACTATTAAATACAGTGGCTGGGGGGACCAACCTACTATGCCTTGTGAGTGTTCAGAACGTGCAAGTGTAGAAGGGAGGGGTAATGTAATCAGTGCTGTGATGCTCAAGGGTGACTAACAAGTGAATTGCAATGTAAGGTAAGTGTGAGCCTCCATGCTGTAGGGTGTGCCGAGGCAAGTGTTGAGGATAGACAGAAGCTGGGGGCGATTCTCTGTGGGATGTCAGGTCCCTAGGGATGCATAAGGGCCCTGAACACCAAACAAGCAACTGTGAGATTAGCATAGGAGAGTGGAGGGGGAAGGAGGAGGTAAAGAGGAAAGTCTTGAGGAGCTTCCGGAATTTAAAAAGGTCCTGCTAAAGACAAAAAGGGAGGGGGAGGCTATTCCAAAGAAGGGAGCCAGCTGTGGAAAGCGATCAACCTCCTGCCCTCTGTTTAGCAAAAGGCTTTACACACAAACAGGTGGTACCACAGGAGCGCAGAGGTCTAGAGGGGGAATATTCAGTAAGAGAGAATTGCAGGTAGTGTGGTCCGGGGCCCCAGACAGCCTTCTGGATGATACAGAGGGATCTGAATTTAATCCGTGAAGCAACCGGGAGCCAGTGAAGAGTCTTTAGGGCAGGAGAGATTTGGTCTCTGGGCTTGAGGCCAAGGATACTGCTTGCTGCCATATTCTGGATTAGCTGAATAGGTTGCAGAGTGGAAGAAGGAAGATTCAGGAGGAGGCCATTGCAATAGTCAAGCCTAGAGAGAACCAGGGCTCGTGTAACATGGAGCTTCTGGGGGAAGGTGATAAAAGGCGCAATTCCTTTAAGAAGGAAGAGCTGAAAGTGGGACTTCTTGGCAATGTCTTGAGTGTGAGGGAGGGAGGAGAGAGAGAAGTCAAAGATGACTCCAAGGTTTCTGGCTTCAGAAGAAGAAGCAGGGGGAGAGCCCATGGATGAAGGCCAGAGTGAAGATAAGAAGATGGGAGCGGGGGTTCCAATGGGAAGGATCTCCGTTTTGCTGGCATTGAGGCAGAGATCATGGAAGGTGCACCAGGCCTGGATAGCAGACAAGCAGTCAGGGATGATGGAAGGTGCAAGAGGGTCAGCAGGAAATTTGAAGAAGAGTTATGTGTCGTCAGCATAACACTGGAAGCCACAAGTGCAGAAGGAAGTAGGAGAGGAGAAGGTGCCTAGGATGACTTGCGAGGAGCAGTCATTAAGGAAGGAGGTCAGTCAGTCCAGTGCTCGCTCCGAGATACCAAGGGTGTTTTGGAGCCTTTGTATGAGGATGGGGTGGTTGACAGTATCAAATGCAGAGGAGAGATCAAGAAGGATGAGGACAGATGGAGAGTTGGAATACAGGGATGCAAGTAGTTCTTCAGGGATGTTCAGAAGAGAAGTTTCTGTGCCTCTGGATGCTCGGAATCCAGATTGATGGTCGTGGAGACCACCAAGGTCAGTATGAGAGTTAAGCTGGGGCCAACTTATCCAGCAGGAAGGGGGTCATGGAGATAGGGCGGTAGGTAGTTGGCAGTACAGGTAGGGTCTGCCAAGGTTTTTTAAGGAGGGGGAACACAAGGGAGTGCTTGAGGGAGGGGGGAAAGAACCAGTAACAAAGGAGTGATTACAGAGATCAGCAAGTGCAGGTGCAAGAGAGACCTTGATCTTTCTGGAAGAGCAAGGGGCAACCTGTCTGGACTGACCTTCATGGACAGACAACTCTGGTGACTTCATCAGGTGAGACAAGGGTGAAGGAGGAGAAGCAGGAAGGAGGAGGGTGAGTGGCTAAGGGAGGCAAGGGGTGAGGGATGGGTTGGCAGAGTGTGTAACAAGGCTGTTCAGGATGCCCTGAGTTTTGGTGGTAAAGTGACTGGCAAGTGAATTGCAGAGGGCCTGAGTAGGAATAGGGGAGGAGGATACTGTGGAAGGGATGGCTAGTTCCCTGCAGATTTGGAAAAGTTCAGCCGTGTTGCTGGATGCACCAGATACCATTTGCACAGTTCCATGAATCAGGGTTTGTGTTGGCAGTGCAAAGCCACTTTACAGCAGTGCAAAGTCACTTTGAATCGTGCAGAAATGTCCATGAATCAGGCCCAATGGCTTTAAAGTGTGTTTCTCAGCGCAGTCGTTCGAAAAGGTGCTTTAGTATCTGATACAATATCTCCTACAGCAATTTACAGTGGGCCTCATCTTCCAGATCACCTAAACTACTCATGTCATGCCCAGCTCAGTGGTTCATTTTTTTACTACTGTAAACTTATTTTGTAGACGCATTCACAGGAATGTCACACTAAACATTTCTTTTAAAGTTTGCCATGACATTTTCTGGTTCCATAATTATTTGACATACTGCTTACTGAATGCATAATGGGCCTGATTCATGGAATATTTAGCATGGTGCAAAGTCACTTTGCACTGCCAACAAACACTCTGATTCACAGAGCAGTGTGAAGTGTATTTTTGAAGTGCAAAGTCCCTTTGCACAGCAAAAGTGCTCTTTTGACTGCTCTAAATGCGGCTAATTCAGGGTGCAAATAGTACTTTTGCATTGGAAAGTGGCTTTGCACTGCAAAAATACACTTTGAACTGCTCTGTGAATCAGGGTGTTTGTTGGCAGTGCAAAGCCATTTTGCACCAGTGCAAAGTCACTTTGCACCGCGCTAACAATGCCATGAATCAGGGCCATTCTCTGGGTTTTCACATCACAAATAAAAAAAAAACATTTGTGCTTATCTTGAAATTCAGACCTTTATTGAGTAAGGTTTTAAAGTTGTTCAGTATTAAGGGAATTAACAAAAACTCAAAATTCCTAAAAATAAATAAAAGCAAAATACAATATGCTCACTAATGTCGAATATATACTATGACAAAATTACACTGTTAGAGCAGATCTACATATTGGGCCTCATTACGAGCATGGAGGTAATGAAAAAAGCAAGGCAGCATGGTATTACCGGCATCGATTACCGGTCCGGGCCATTATGAGCCGACAACCCATTAATGCCCGGCCCGTACTGTGCCCCTTCTTACCGGCATGCATGCATACACGCGCCCCTTTGTGACGGCAATACCGGGATGCCGCTAACAGGAGGACATCACAAGTCACGGGGGCATGCACTTACTGGAATCCCTAAGGAGATAATTAGGGCCTGCACGATGGCAGTATTACAGGCATCGCGGACCACCCGTAAATAGAAAGCTGCAGAGTAGCCAAATGCCACAGGTGCACACAATCACCACAGTTGGAGCCAATGCAGCATGTCCCAGCACAAAAGGAGCACACCCACACACCACAACCCTTCCAACACCAAAATGATCCCACTTGCTGTAGCAATCCTGTGGCTGGAGGACATGCCTGCACTGCTACACCAACAACAACATCTACAACAACAACAACAACAGGCAGCACAGAGGAGATGCAGGAGGAAAAGGAGGGTGAGACAGGCCCATCAAGTCCCACCAGTGCAGCCAGTGCTACCACGTAGGCAGCCACCAATACCTCGCATCAGAGCTAGTCCCTTCAACCTAACCCCCATGCAGATCCACACCCCATACTGTTTGGACCGGGACACCATCACCACCATAGTGGACATGATACATGACGACATTGTCAGCCTGATAGAAATCCGCACTGCCATCCCCCCTCTACTGAATGTGGTGTCATCCACAGGCACCTACCAGCACACAGTGGGCCAGCTGCATGGCATATCACAACCACTCTTTTCACGCATGCTGACCCAAGTGCTGGATGTCCTCCTGAAGCATGCAGGCAACCACATATCCCTACCATGGACTGCCCAGGAGCTTGCTGACACTATAGTCGGCTTCCATGCACTGGCAGGCATGCCCAATTGCGTTGGTGCCCTCGACTGTACTCATGTAGAATTGGGGGTCCCTCATGCCATTGAGGTGGTGTACCGGAATCGTAAGCAATACTACTCCATCAATGTGCAGATGGTATGTGATGCCAGCAGGACGATATCCCGGATCCACACATGATTCCATGGTGCTGCGTAACTCCACGCTACCCCGCTACATGGAGCGACATGCTGGACGATGTGCCTGGCTGCTTGGTAAGTTGCCTGACAGGCCCATGGCAGTGCAGTGGGGGGTGAGACCGGGGGGGATGCATACTCCACCTGGGTGAGATTGGGCGGGGATGCATACTCCACCTGGGTGAGATTGGGGGGGCGCATACTCCACCTGGGTGAGATTGGGGGGATGCATACTCCACCTGGGTGAGATTGGGGGGGCACATACTCCACCTGGGTGAGATGGGGGAAGCATAATCCACCTGGGAGAGAATGGGTGGTGAGTGGACAATGCACATACAGCGAAACACTGTAGCCCTGAACATCGCAACCTAAACATGACACATCAATGCCATACATAAGACCAATGCTGCACAGCAATGACAATATGCCAGACGTACAAGCAGGCCACCATGGGAATGTCAACCGATGGATGACTAAACATGATCACACCTGTGTCAATGCCGCTATTGGGAATACATACAGAGTACCACACATGACCAACATGGGTGTTTAAACATTGTTCCGCATCCACAGTACAGCTGCATCAGCATGCAAGTGAATGTCCTGCATCATCTGGACAACACAATCCACACCAGCAGAACATAGTACATTACACATTGTGTCAAATGAACCTGCGTGCATGCATCCAGGGACATGTGCATGTCAACACCGAATAGTTGCAGCCATGGTAGTGATCACTAAGATGTCAGGTCTGATATCGACTAACACATTTACCTCATTGTGCCCCCATGCAGGTGATGGTGGCTATACCTTGAAGCCGTGGCTACTTACCCCTGTACGGAACCCGTAGAACAGGCATGAAGAGGAGTACAATCGGGTTCATACCCGTACCCCGGTTGTGATTGAGCAGACCTTTGGCCTGTTAAAGGCACAGTTCTGCTGTCTCAGCAGGTCTGGAGGAGCACTCCTTTACAGGCCTGAGAAGGTGGCAAAGATCACCATGGTCTGTGCCATGCTACACAACATGTGCATCCGGAGAAACGTACCAATGCCACCTGACATTGACCTGCATGCACCCGGGTGAGGAGGATGATGATGATGATGGAGGAGGAGCAGCAGCACCCCTGCCAGTTCGCGATGCACAGGATGGCCATGCTGTGCGCCAATCACTGATTGACGATTTCTTCTGAACCACAGGGATGCTGCTGGGTCTGTGTTAGTACTACACTGGTCACTGGGATCGTGTGGATATGGATACAGGGTGTGTGGGAAGTAGGGCACTGTGCGCTGTCAAGAATTGATTAAACACACACGAAATGAACAATGTCCAGTCATAAAATGATTTTTAACACAACAGGTGTATTGGAATATTAACAACATAGTGCTAGAACCCTCCACCTCACAAGCATCCCCCCTACCCCACCTCCAACACTCCCAACACCCCATACCCCTCAACACTTCATACCCCCAAACCTGCAACACCCCATACCCCCCAACACCCAACACCCCACACCCTCCCAACACCCCAAACACCCCCAACACTACCTCCCCCCACACCCATTTTCATCCCACACACGATGTGCCATTTGTGAGTTTTGCAAGGTGTCAGTTGGCACATGCAGGGTTGTCCTGCTACTTCCAGCCCATCTTCGGGTCTGGGGGCAGCATGTCTGTTTGGCGTGCGCTGCACCGGATCATGTACACATGACTTGAGGGAGTCGAGCTGGCAGGTCTGGTGGATGGGGTGGAGGTGGATGGGTGTGCGACTGCCGGGGCAGTTTGTTGCTGCTGTATATTCTCCACGATCCTGCCAAGGACCTCTGTAACCGCGGCTAAGCTGTCTCTGATCACAGGTGTTGGCATTCATGGAAGTGATGGAAGCCGCATTTGCCTCACGAATCTCGCGGCAGGTCTGTTCTCCCTCCACCATATACTGGCAGACCAGCTCAATCAAACTGTCCTGCCGGGACTCAACCCTCGTGAGGCGGGCCTCCATGTCTGTGGGGGCTGTGGAGGTGGAAGGTGCAGTGGCAGGGTGCCCCAATGCTGGACTGCCCTTGGATGTGGTGGTCAGATGTGGACTGGTCAGTAATATGGCATGATCTAGCATGGGGCATACTGTTGTGCCCTGTGTGGCCTTCCACGTCGCGTAGGGGAAGATTGGCTGCTACCTCCCCCATGAAACTTGTGGCAGCTGACTGAATTCCATCAGCCTCTGCCTCTGCAGGAGTTGTCGACTCCCTTGTGGCCATGTCGTTGGCTGCTGTTGTCTCCTCTTCTGCTGCCCTGGCCTGTATTGCTGGCCTTTGATGCACTCTGGGCGTTGTTATTGCCCTGGAGGTGGGAGGTGCAGTGCCTTGTTGTCTTGCCGTGGTAGCCCTCGTGGATGTAGTGGCCTTTGGGGCAGACTCCTGGCCTTCACTTTCTGCATCTGTGCCTGTGGGGGAACAAGCGTTGCAGGGCTTCAGTGATAGTCATACGTACAAGATGCATGATTTGGTGCTGTTCAGTATTTCACATTTCATACATTGCTTTCTTGTAGGTGTGATGCTCATGGTACTTGCAATGTGGGGGGGCCATATTGGCATACGCCGTGGGCTCTCATTTCTGGACTGATGTGTTCTAGGTGGCATACCATTGTATTGCGGTTTGTGTGATGTGTGACATGTGATTGATCCCTGTGTGTTGGTTGTGTGTTGGTAATGGTATTGGCACGCAGCATGCATTTCATTGTGCAAGTGTTTGTGCCACCACCTGGACATGGATCTGTATATGTGTGTATGATGGCCAATGCATTGACTTGGTTCACTTTCACATCTGTTGTGCTATGTCATGCTTTGGTTAACTGGGGTTTTTGGGTTCACTCACCTCCATCTCCCAATGTCACTGCACCCGTCTCTATTTCTCCGAAGCTCTCAATCGACGCCATATTTATCGTTGTGCTGCAGGTTTCCTCCCATCACATCAATTTGGTGGGTGAGTGGGCCCCGCCGCCTGTAGCCATGGCCTCCCTGCGGTTTGATGATAGGATGTTTTGCACCCAGAAACGTAGATCGTCCCACCTCTTTTTGCAGTCTTTCACCGTATGGGGGTGGTGCCAACCGCTGTCACCTTCCGTGCCACCTCCTCCCATATTTGTTTTTTTCTCAGTTGGACTTCCCATTTCAAGTTGTTGGCAAACACCTCATCCGCATGGGCTGCCAGCGTATCCGCAAGCATGTTGAGCTCCTCGTAGGAGAACCGCTTCTTGCGCAAGCGGGGGGTGGATTTGCAAGTTGCCTTAGACATGATGGATTGTATGGCCCTGCTCTCCACTCTGTAGCACTGCTTTGTTAAGAGGATTGCAATGGATTCTGTTTTTTAAGATGGCTGTCGCCACATTTCCCGTTCCGGCGCAATGACTTTACTTCAGGGTCCAGTATTACGAACCCGGTATTTGCATGATGGTATTGCTGGGCCCGTTATAAAGGGGTTGCTCCTGGGCGGAGGCGGTATCGGCGGGTCCCGTGATGGCGCTATCAGGAGTTTGGGGGGCCTTTACCAGCATTGCGGTGCAGCCATTACCGGCATGGGGGTTCGCGCGTGCTCGCACTCTCGTAATCAGCCGCTATTAGCGGCATCAAGGGTGCACAGACGCGCTAATACCACCATGCCGGTAATGACTGCGTTTTTACCGCCATGCTCGTAATGAGGCCCATTGTGTCCAATTCATTGAGGAGTTCTCCAGGATCGAGCCCTGGTTACCAGTCTATTGAGGATACACCAGGGGTGCCAGCAACCTATGGCACATGGAATGACAGGTGCCTGGATGCCTTGGTGTGTCACTGCACCCTCCTCCCTGCGGTTGGTAGGTTTCTCCTGCTGAATTGTGAGACAGCCATTTCGACTTATATAAAAGGGCAATATGGCCAAATGTCACTCTCAAGTACAGGAATAGAGGAATCTCCCTTACGCCATAGCCATAATAATTACTATTCCTCTGACTTGCCATAAATCACTATTCGTCTGACTTGCCATGTTACTCCTTCATGATATGATATGATATGGTATTTGTAACACGCCTATACACAAGTGTTTCAAGTCACAAGTGCATATAGTCCCGTGTCTGCCACAATACTTTCTTAGTCTCAGAACATATTAGATGAATGTCACTGCTCACAAATATTTGATTAGCAATGTGGCACACTTGCAGTCACGAGTGGAAACAAAGTGGGCCTGTTTTACAAAGCGTCTTTCAATGGGGTTTTCACATTATTTTTCAACTGAATACCGGAGATTGCAGCAAAAGTCTGAGTAAAGATATGGATCAGGATAGCCATTCACACTTATGCCATTAGCTTGCTGCGGAGTACAACTCAGTACTCACCATTACATCAGTAAAGAAAAGTGTGCATTCACTGGTTTCTGCACATGCGCAAAACTGATTGACATGTAAACCAAGATGCATACCAATCAGTATTTCCCATGTGTGGCATCCCAACCATATGCTCTTTTTAGTTTGGGCTATTGTGCCACCTATGCGCCAAAACTATTGCATTAAAGTACAGATAGGGAAAAATGGCACATGAAGGGGGGGCACACAGCTTGTAGGTGTTGTTTGGTTATTTGCCCACCCTTTGCCTGCCCATGGCCATGCTAACCCCTATGGCCACTTCCACCCAGTTCCTTCTCCTACCCACCCAAAACACAACCACATGGAATCTTTTTGAGTTCACCTAAGCAAGCCTTAACATCAAACGTTGCACTAGCAGTGCCTTCCAGTGTATTTTCAAAGCAGTCTTTTCAGAGTTTAAGACTTAATTGGTGCTGTCAACATGCTGCTGGTGTAATAAACATGTCTTAACCAGGTGTGTCTTCAGACACTCAGGGGCCGATTCATGGAACAAACGTGCACCGAAAATCTTCGCGCAAGCCGGCGCAAGCAGGCGCAAGCAGGCGCAAGCGGAAAAAAAGAGGCGCACGCGCACGCGTGCGATTCATGGAAGTCCCTGCGCGTGTCTTCCTCGGGATGTGCGCCAAACCCGTGCATGGCGCACACGTCACTGCAACATCCCGAAAGACGTGCGCGACGCGCACAGTGAAAGCGCACAACCTCTGCGCATACACTAGAAAGTGGGCGGAACACGGGGCGTAACGCGCGGAATGGGGAACAACTTGCGAAAACAAGGGCGTAACTGGGGATGTACTGCAGGGAAGCAGAGGGAACGCCCACACGCACCCGAACCACACGTATTCATGGAACCGAATAGGGCAAAGCCACGCACAGCGAAAGACACGCACAAGCCGATACACGTCCGCCACACGAAGGCAGGCGGTAGAGTCCCTGCGCATTACAAAAGTGGCAACATACAGCAATTGTGCGAGCGGGGCACGTGTATTTCGGGGGTTCGCGTGATCGGGCCTGGGGGAGCGGGCTACGTGTATTACAGGGGTTCGCGTGAAGTTTTACACGCGAATAGCCTGGGCGCGTGTATTTCAGGGGTGCGCGGGAAGTTTTACACGCGATCGGGCTATTCGCGTGTAAAACTTCACGCGTGTAAAACTTCACGCGCACCCCTGAAATACACGCGCCCAGGCTATTCGCGTGTAAAACTTCACGCGAACCCCTGAAATACACGTAGCACGCTCCCCCAGGCCCGATCGCGTGAGGAACTTCACGTGAACCCCTGAAATACACGCGCCCAGGCTATTCGCGTGAGGAACTTCACGTGAACCCCTGGAATACACGTAGCCCGCTTGCCGTGCTGGTACAGGGTTAGCGCAGCCCTTTGCGCTGGATTGGGGATTTTGATGGCTTTTCCCTGCGCGGAAGGCGTTCTTGGGGGCGTAACTGGCGCTGCTGGAAGGTCGCTGCGCCACTGTGCGCCACGGCTGGTTTTGGTGGCTGGAATCCATGAATACGCTGTGCGCGGAAATGGGTTTTGGCGCACGCGGCTGGCGCAGGGATTCGCACGCGCACACTGTGCGCCAGCCGCGTGCGCCACTTGTGCGCTGAATTCTATGAATTACCCCCTCAATGTATATGCACCATGCGTGTCCTTCACTGAAGTTCTGCTAAAACAAGCATTGGCAAGCAAACAGTTTTGGCTTGTGCACACGTATTAGGCATGTGTCACCCCCTGCTGTTAGATGAGCAGGTACTTGCACCATTTTGCACCTGCTTCCATTAATGGGCAGTTAATACCACTACGGCTGGGCCTGCAAGTGCCTTTACCATACCCATACAAAAGCCCAAACTGTTGACATTGCCAGTGCATTTTGTTACTGCCGTCACAGTCAGTAGTCAGTTCCATGCAGACGCGTGATTTGTGCACTTTTGCAGCCATGACATTTCCTACCAAGGTTAGGTAAACCTATTATGACTGGGAAAATAATTATTTTAACAAAGGAAAAATCCGGGTTTAAATTGGTTTATGAAAAAAGGCACAGAAAAGCGTCTGCTGTAGGCCTTAAAGGAAGATCTTTGTACCATGCCAACGATAAAGCTGAAAGCTTTTTAGAATTTTGGGGTGAGTTTATGGTTCTTTATTCAGCCAACATGTATCATTTTGATAATGTAATGTTTTCATTAAAATGTTGTATAGGTGTGAAGTTTTTTGTGAGGTCTCCCTTTCTTTTCCCCACTCTACATTGCTCTCTGTAAAGCCAGCATGCTTTTTATTAATTTTGCTGATCTGCTTCATGCAAGCTCCTGATATTATCTACAGTTGTTAAAATTATATAATGTTAAAACTTGCATGGACATTCCCAAAAATGCAATTGATTTTTTTAGGAACAGTTTGTCTAGTAAAAATGTTGTTTTAATTTGTTGTCGCTATTTCTAAAATATATTGAAATTATTATTAGAAAACAGAAAAAATGTAAAAACTCGCTCATAAATAGTCCAGGAAAAGCAATAATACACTTCAGCACATTTGGTGAGACGATTTTGAAGACTGCAAAACATGTTATTAATCAGTGCCTCTGCGGTACGCTGTGTCAATTGGGTGTGGTATCATGCCGCTCAGGGGAGCATTGCCCTTATAGCCTGGAGTGAAGAGTTCTGGTTTTTTTTAAAGATCTGAGGAGGCTTGCACCTCAGACAAGACTCTCCGGCCAGTCCTAGAAGGGACCTGCAGGCTCAATATGCCCAAATGTGTCAAACAGTGGCAGAGCCAGGTTATGGTGACGAGGGGGTGGGGGGCAAGTGCCGATCATGGGGCCGGTACCGGCATGGTGCATCGGTCAAGTCAGAGACCAGTCAGGCCAGGGCTCACTACCATTTCCTTAATTTTGCGGGTATAACTAGGAACTGTTGACGCTTAATATGCAAAGAAAAGGGTTTTTGTACCCGATACATATTTCATTTATTAAACCTTACACTGACAAGACACAATCTATTATCAGTTGCACACCACACATTTGTTAAGGAGGGAACGTCCAATTAAAATTGAATTTCAATTTGAGGATGTAATCGAGAGATCTGAATCAGATACATCCATCACCAAGGCAAAAAAGGACAATTCAATAAACATTCAAAAGGCAAGCAATATACAAAATGACAGACTGCAATGGAAACATGTTTTAATCATTTTCCTAGATTCTGTGACACAAGGTGGCCTGCCTGGCACAAACAAGCTGTCATGTGTTCAGACGTTTGAGTTTAAAATAAAATACCCTGATAATATAAATACCAATATTGTACCAGATTGGAAGTGGGACCAAAAATAGACATTTGTCCCAGCAACATACATATGGATCTTCCTTCCTGAAACAAAGCTAAACATTAGCAACCAACTTAAGTACAATTGTTAACAACTTTCAATATAATTGTCATTATTCCCAGAGTTTATCAGTTCAATATATTTTGTAAACATTTCATAGTACCAAAAAGCTAACATATGGCCAAACATTTCAGCTCAAAATAAATATCCTTAATATCAAATGCTTGTTGCATAACAATGGCTCAATAAAACACACAAACATATACATGTAATGAGAAAAAAACTGTTCCTTTAAATGCAAGGTGAGAATGAGAGTGTGTGCTATGCGTCAGTAGGCTATACAAGACTAATGTGCTTGAAGATGTTTTGCTGTGACAGATTAGGACCAAGAAGCCCTCTGCCACAATAACACACCTATGGAGCATCTGCGCTATAAAGCCTATCTGTGTGGTTTCTTTGAAGCAAATGTCTGAATTACTTTATCAAAGTCCACAGAGTCAGCCAGGTCTCTTTCAATACTTAGGAAGGCTAAATGTGAAAGTCTCTCTTCACCCATTGTTAACCGTTAGTAACTTTTGATCTACTGCAGTCTGCTAAAACTTTGTTCTGTGGTGGCACTACTTACAGGCTAAGTGTGAAATATTATGTACAAATTACAAAGGTTTGGGTAAACACTGTGCATAACATTGGCTATCAGGAAAGGCAGCACATTGTTTATTATTAACTGCTTGTTGTCAGACAATATTCACCCATACAGTGCACAAAAAGTAGCATACTCTTCCACAGCGTCGGGCACAAAGACATCACCTGCATAACATGTAGCTAACTCTTTCAATGAGTCAGAATTAACTGAGCTAGTCAGATGTTTAGGATCCAGTGCTGAGAATATATGCACGATATTTCTAAAATCTTGAAAGATCACTGTCACCTGAGCAACAAAGGTATCAACAAGAACATATAAGGTTTCTACTGTGAATGTCTGCCTCCCACTCTCCAAAGGATTATCATCAGCTGCTTCACCATGAAAGCTTTTCTAATCCCTCTTCCCTTTTTCTTGAAACTGTGTTGATGTCCCACATTCTCCAGCCATGTTCTAGCATCTGTTCAAACCGATCAAATATATAATCTGACCGAAGCTTCTCTACTTTTTTTAAAAATATATTTTTATTAGTTTTACAACATAATGCTTATACCATTTCCAACTTCCCCTAAAACCCCCCCTTCCCCTGCCCTCCAGGGAATGTTCACAACTTCCTGTCTTCCTGTCCGAGGTATTTCGCATGCTTTTCTTATTAAACATGTCCAAAATCCTTATCTTGTGTGGGCACCATTGTTCCATATAGTCACTCTGGAGATATTCCAGGGTTTCGCCCCAGTCTTCTCGAAATTTCTGGTGGGCCCCTTGTATGTCATAGGTTAGCCTTTCCATTGCCAAGTTGGTCCAAACCCTTCTAATTCAATCTGTGCACAAGGGCAGATGATTCTGTTTCCATTTATGAGCTATTTCAAGCCATGCGCCTATCAAAAGTCTCATAAAGTTCAGTTTTGGTTTCTTGGTGACTTGTTTGTTCTTGGGGGCCCACAGCCCGCACATCCATATCTCCTCTCCTATTGTTCCCAATGTCGGGAACATCAAGTTCATATGTGCCTTGATTTCTCCCCAGAATTGCTGCATTTTTGGGCAGTCCCACCATATATGACTCCAAGTTCTTTCATTTCCACAGCCCCTCCAGCATATTTCTGTGGAATTCCAGAACATTTGACTAAGCCTTTCTGGCGTGTAGTGCCATTGCAAAAGGATTTTCATCCACATCTCTTTTGTTTGAATCGCCGTTGTCAATTTTGGGATCATTTTCCATTTATATTCCCAGTGCCCTTTGGTGATGGTGTTTTTTAAAGTGCGGTCCCATCTTTTGATGTAGTTCCATTTCACTTCTTCTTCTGAGGTGTTTATGAATTTACAGGTGATACAGACACATTTTTTTGCGCCTGTGTTTGTGATGATGTATTTTTCAAATGGGGTTAACTCCCTTGACACTGCTTCTTTGATTCTGGGCGTGTCCAACCAGTGATATATTTGATCGTACCTGTATTTGTCTGTGGTGCTGAGCTTTAGCCGGGATGTGCGGTCCACAAAAGATCTTATGCTTTGATCTTCGTACATATCTGCGACCACTGTAGAACCCGCTTCTTCCCATTTCTGGAATGCCCCTTTCTCCAGCCCTGGTGGGAATTCGGGATTTCCAAAGAGGGGTATGAAGTGAGCCGGATCCTTTGTTAGTGTTCCTTTCTCTGTGGCATTATCCCATATCTCTAGTGCTGCCTTCATGATTTCACTGATTTGTACATTTGGGTGTCTGTATTTCTTCCGTATCCAGAGCATATGTCTGGTGGGTGTTGTCGATACCGCTCTGTCTTGGGCTGCCCATATTTTCTGTGATTTGACAGGTATCCATTCCTTTAATACCCACAGCTGGGCTGCCTCGTAGTACTTCTTAAAGTGTGGGAGTGTACATCCACCTTCACTTCTCGGGGCAGTGAGAACTGCCCTAGATACTCTTGGGGTTTTCCCTTGCCATATAAAGGTCATAATAGTTTTTGTTAGTGCTCTGAAGAAGGCTGATGGGATTCTAATTGGAAGGGCTTGGAAGAGGTATAACAACCTTGGGAGCATAGTCATTTTAATTACTGTTATCCTGCCCCACCATGATATTGATAGGGGATTCCATCTCATCGTTTCACGTTTAATTTGTTGCAGGATTGCAGGGTAGTTTTGTGGGAATAGGTCTGGTATTTTCCCTGTCAATGTTATTCCCAAGTATTTCACCCCAGTTTTCCCACTTTGAAGTGTAATGCTTCAGCCATTTTGTGGGTTTGTGCGGTGTCTCCTGCCAGAGCAAAGAGGTCTGATTTCTGTCTATTAATTTTCAGGCCCGAAAGTGATCCGAATGTGTCAATTTCCTGCATCAAAAGTGGATCCCCCAGGGTCACCAGCATATCATCTGCATATGCTGCCATTTTGTGGGAGTATCCTGTCATGTCTATGCCCTTAATGTCTTTATTGGCCCTTATCCGTTCCTGCAATGGTTCTAGGAAAATGGCGTATAAGAGAGGGGAGAGCGGGCACTCTTGTTTCGTCCCCCTTCTAATATGTATATTGGTCGTTAGGCTCCCATTCACTGCTACTCATATGTTGGGGGAGTTATAGTTTGCTCTTACCATCTGGATGTATGTCTCCCCCACCCCCATCTTCCTAAATGTGTTAAAGAGGAGTGACCACTCTACTCGGTCGAACGCTTTCTCTGCGTCCAGATCGAGAACAATCGCCGGAGATTGCTTGATTCCAAATTTTTCCACCAGGTGGATTACCCTCCTAATATTATCATGCGTCTGTCTACCTAGGACGAACCCCACTTGGTCTTGGTGGATTAGTTTCAGGAGTACTTGTTTAAGTCTGGAGGCCAATATTTTAGTATATAACTTAGCATCTTGAGTTATCAGGGCTATGGGACGATACAAACTAGGGAGCTCAGCATCCTTTCCTGTCTTTTGGAGAACCAGCATCTTCACATCATTCATAGACTTAGTGATATCCCCCTTATCCTTAAATGAACTAAATACATTTGTTAGTATAGGGGCGAGTATATCCTTATATGACTTATAGAATTGTGCGGTAAAACGTCTGGACCACGGGCCTTGTTCCTTGGAAGATCCCTAATTGCTATCAAGACTTCTTCCTGCGTGATTTCTTCGCTTAGCATTTGTCTATCTATTTCCGATACTGTTGGGAGATCTATGCCATCTAAGTATGAGATTTGTAGCCTCTCCTCAGGTAGGTCAGATATGTAGAGATGCTGATAAAATTGTGCAAATATGTGGCCTATCTCTTCCGTTTGTGTCTTTCATTCCCCTCCCTCATCCCTCAACATCTTTACCGTCCGTTCTTGTTTTTGCCCTTTGAGTTGTCTAGCCAGATATGTTTCTGCTCTATTGGCTTTTACATAGTACCAGTGTTTCAATCTTAACAGGTGTCTTTCTGCTTTTTTCGTGCGGAGGGAGTCCAGCTGGCCCTGGACGTGCCTGAGTGCTTTATGCAGCTTCGGGGTGGATTTCTGCGTAAGTTCTGCCTGGATCTGTTACGCTCACCTAGCTCCCACAGGCGCGTCGATCAGATCCGGACAGCTGCGACCTCATCCAAAGTGAAGCGTAGTGCAGAGATGACAGACTGAACTGGACCGCCTCATCTCGTCTGCTTGACCCGTAGAAATATTCTCCTGCAAGTGGAGAAAAGGATTTAGCCACTCGTGGATTTTAGTAATGGCACCCCACTGTTCTCCCCACTAATCACCACCGATATTCACTTTCTGTAAGCTCACCTCATGTTTGTAAATGATGAGCTCTCCATCCTGCATGGAATGCAGGGGCGCGTAGATACTAGTTACTTCACTGGTTTGAGGGCGTTGGAAGAGTTCCCGATGGATATTGACTCCGAGGTTCCAGGCGAGAACCCGTAAGTATAAAGTTCAAAGAGTTCAATATGTCCGATGTTCACTCTTGTACATTCCTTTCTTGTGTTGCTGCTGGGTCCAAGGGAAGATTGTCTTGTGGCAGCTGATGGTGTTGAGGTAAGAGTCTATATTACCCAACACTGTCCGGCAAAAGATGCGTGTGTTTAAATTGCTGGTTTCTCTCTCTTTACAGATGCGGCGTAAGAAGTTGCGGTTTGTTACAGAATAATGCCTCCGGTTGCTAATCAGGTAAGTCTATGGTGGAGAGGTTGTATTTGTTGGCTCTCTCGGATCACCTTATGTTTCTTTTGTCCCCTAGATGGTGGAATTCGGCGGAGAAAATGATGGAAGCTGCGCCGGATCGAAAAATGCTGTGAGGATTGGTGAGTATGGCGCGACGTTGCAGCTGGCGATGCGACGTGTGTAGAATAATGTCCTTTCAAGTTCGAAGACGTGATGGATCCGAAATTCAGGTAAGGATTGAAATAATATCTGTTTTCTAACCTTTCCTTCTTCTTTCTTCTATTGCTAGGAGCTCTGGATTCGAGACGGGCATGGCTGAAGACTGGATGCTGACTGCAGGCACAGTGAGCGTTACGCTGCTGGATGCAGAATAACACGAAACATGTGCTGCTGTTCGGGCATGGTTTAAATAGCCTCCAAAGTAGTTCCAGGTAAGAAGTCCCTAGAACCACACCCAAGTAAAAAATAGTCCCTGTAGAAAAATAGTCCCATCCAGGCCTCACGTTGGCTTGGATTCATTTGCAGCATGGTCTGCGTGAGGTAAGTAAAGTTTATGAGCCTGGCGCCAATGGCGCCAGGACTGATTTCTATTATGAGCCTGACGCCTAAGGCACCAGGACTGAACCCAGACAGCCCCCAGCCGGGGCTGCTGGGGTTTTATTAAATACCTGGATGCCTGCTCCCGGGCTGATGGGCTTGATCCGGATGCCCGGGGGTAGGCATCATGACAGGATCTTTGCTATGTTATCCTCTAGTTCTCTTTCCCATTGGGTCTTTTGTTTCTCCCTTATATTCTTTAGGGCTATGAAGTGTCCCCGGGTAACTGTTTTTAGGGCCTCCCATTGTGTTTCTATGGAGATTTCTGGAAGATTGTGTAGTTCTAAGTATTCTGTAATATGTTCACGCAAAGTGTTTCCTAACACTGGGTCCCTAATTATCTCCTCCGGAAGCCACCAATTCCACAGCCCCGGTGATTTATGAAGCAGGACTATCTCTACCCAGAGGGGGGCATGGTCCGATAACAAGATGGACCCTATTTCTGATTCATGTATTTTGCCCAGAATGCCCGTTGTGACCCAAAGATGATCTATCCTGGACATTGGGCCTCATTCCGAGTACGGCGCTAACCAATGGCGCTATTAACGCCTTGGTTGACGCCGTACCCGGACCGGCAGCGCCTTGGTGGATGGCGGAATTACCGCCCCATTCCAAGGTTGGCGGGGCGGTAATTCCCCAATCCCCATTTACCCTTCCCCATTCCCATTCTTGCCCCATAGGGCATAATGGGAGTGGGGAAGGCGTCAATTACGCCACCGTAAATTACGGTGGCGTAATTTACATCAAGGTCCCTTAGCGCCATGGTTTTTAACAAAACCACCATGGCGCAAAGGGAACTCGGAGTATGGCGGTAAGGGATTACCGCCACCGCTCTCGTTAGCGGTGGCCGCTATCCCTTACCGCCATACTCGGAATGAGGCCCATTGTCCCATATACATGCGAACAGTATATGTATCCCTGCTGAGTGGGGTTGGTATGCCTCCATACATCTTCCAAGGATAGGTTAGACATTTTCTGTTTTAATGAATTTGACGGGGTTCCCTGTCCCTGATGTCTGGGCCCTGTTCTGTCTCGAATCGGATCCCACGCTATATTCAAGTCTCCTCCCATTATGATTCCCCCCTGCAAATTTTTCCAATTTGTCTAATGTATCTTTAAGAAAACCATCTTGGCCTGAATTTGGAGCATATATGGTTGCTAAGGTGATAGGGATTCCTTCCATTTTTATGTTACGGAATAGATATCTTCCCTGTTCATCTCCTTCTGTTTGGAGTATCTGAGGGTTGAGGGAGTCGCGGATGGCTATCATGACCCCTGCTCTTTTCTCTTGCGTGTTAGCCTGCAGGATCACGTTATAGCCTTTCAGTTTGATTTTATTCTTATCTTGTCTCCGTATGTGTGTTTCTTGGAGCATCAGTATATCATATTTCCCTTGTCTTAAGAAGGTTTCCACTTTCTTCCTCTTGACTGGGGAATTTAGGCCTTGAATGTTATTTGTTAATATTTTTATCCCCATTGTTCTGTTTTGGATTTTTGCTTACATTTGCCTCGGACAGGACCTAAATACGTTTGTTCATTCCCGTGTGTGTAACTACCCCCAACCTGAGCAACCCCCAACCGGCTTGAACAGTGTACCCCCTCACCCCTTAAACTGCCCTGAGGTGGACTCTGGTTCCTATGACCGCTTTGGCGTAGCGCCATCCGCGCCATGCCCACTAAGACTCAGGGGTAACTTGCCGGGTGTCCTAAATCCTCTCTGGGTTTCAATTAGTGGCCCACCTCCCCCCCCTGGCCTTACCTGGTATAGTGTAGGTCCCGTTCCTCTCGGTATTTGTGTTCTTTTGCTTTGGCTGGTTGGAGTGCATCTGTGTCCGCGTGTTCTACGGGTCTTGTATTCCTGGTTACTTCGACCAGGTTTTCAGTCATTTGGTAGGGGCCCTTTAGATTTCCTGTCGACTCTTTTCCTTTCTGTCAGAAATGATGATAGTCATAATAATAATTACAATCTTTAACTGCTGGCAGGTTACCCCAAAGACTCACCGTTACCTCTCTTCCTATCCTGTGACTGGCACCTTCCAGCAGGGGAAGAATCTCCTTGTTCCGAACGGGAAGATGAATGTGAAAGCCTCCCAGGTACCTCTTCCCCCATCTAGAAAACCAGATAGGAGAAGAGATCCCACGGAAACCCTCTGGGGAAGAAAACCCTGTGTCGAAGGTTGCGGGAAAGATGTCTTCAATGCAGCGGAGATTCAGGTGAAGTCCGGAGAACGTTCGTCTTGAAAGAGAAAGAAACTGGTAAGTATAAGCAGGTAAGTGAAATATGGAAATGTAAGAGGTTAGGAAGGTAGATTATCCTTAAAGAGGAACGATGTGCGGAAAAAGGTGCCAGTCAGAAACTTCAGAGAACCTCTACGATAGTAAGGAAAGGTTGTGATTAGAACTAGTAAGAGAACTAGATAGAATACGGGAAAGCCACAGGGGAATCTTTACCTGAGAGGCAAGAAGGGCGGAGCTGGGAGTTGTTTCGGTAGTGCAGGGTTTTGCGCGGGCGGTTGCAATACCGGTGTAGCATATGCCTGTAGCTATGAGAAGGAAGATGGAATCGTGAGTCGGAGAAGGTAGAGAAACGGGAAATCAATCTGCCGGTTCTCGGAGAGTCCTGAATGAAGCTTACCGCGCTCCGTAACGGAACCGGCGGACAAACTTAGGTGAGAAAGAGATGGAATCTGTGGAATCGGGAGACAGAGAAGCGGTGAGGAATGCACTGAAATTGAGACAGGGTAGGAATGTTTTAGAATGCCGAAAGGTTAGTGATTAGCAAGACGTATCAGGATTACCTAGATGCGAACTTAAGTAGCGTTGTTGTAGCGGAGTAGCAACGCATTCGTGTGCTGATCACAGGAACAGATATACCTACACTCAGGTAGGGAGACGGTACTTCCTGGATACCGAGGCGTGCAGAGGCTAGACCCGCATCTCTAGTTGCGGCGGCCATCTTGCTAGTAAAAATGGCTGACACCCGCCGTCCTAAGGTCCATTGATGCCACAAGGACCACCGCCTTCGGAGGGGCGTGACACATTCCCATTCTGACCCATTTGGGTGTTTTTTCTTCTCCACCCTCTTTGGCTAGGTTCATCTGGTTGAGCAGTCCCAGAATTTATTTCCCTTCTTCACAGGATGTTACCCACCTTTGCGAAACATCCCACGTAAACAACAAACGAAACAGGAAGGTCCACTTGTATCTGATTTGTTTCTCCGTTAGCTCCTTTACCACTGGGCCCATTTCCTTCCATTTTTGAAGAGAGTATTGTGCCAGGTCCTGATAAGGTTGGATGTCTTCCCCGTTCATACGTATATGATCCATTGTCCTGGGTAGTCGAAGAAATCTTTCCTTTTGTGGATAAGAGGTTAGTGCCACCAAGACGTCGCAGGGTCTTGCTCCCGGTTCTTTTACCCTTTTTGGCCCCACACGATGAATCCTGTCTATAGGTATTTCCTCTTCCTCATCCCCATCTAGGATATCATTAAACACCTGTTGTACCACTTCTTTCAGGTCCTTTTCTTCTACCGTCTCCGTCATATTCTTAATCCTTATATTCAACCTCATTGAGCGGTTTTCTAAATCCTCGAATTGCAGCTCTAAATTGTTGGTACATGTCAACAGTTGTTCCTGGATTTCCGCCTGTTGTTTCGCCTCTTCATCCAGGTTTTGCGTAATTTTCTCTAGGGTGTCCGTTCCCTCCCCCACAGAGGCAATTTCCTTCTTAAGATCTTGCACCATTGTTTTCATGTCCGTCTTTATAGTCTCGAATTGGGATTGCATGTTTGCCATAAACTGGTCCTGAAATTCCGCTTACCATTTTTTCATGTCTTCCTCTGTAGCCATGTCTCCGAGCTCGGCCCCTGATCCTTCTTTAGCCGTCTGACCCTCTATATTCTTCCTTCTCGTTGAGCCCGCGGGGGTGCTTGTGTCTGGCCCCCACAGTTGTGGGAGGCAGTGGTCCTGCTTCCCCTGCCTGCTTCCCCTGCGGCGATGATTGGGAGAGATGTGCAGGTTTGCCCCTTGGTTTTGACATATGTGCTACTCTCCCGTTTGTTCCCAGGGTACTCCCTGGTGCTAGGCTTTTCTGTCCTATGGGTCCCTTGGGCTCTTTGGTTGCCCCTGCATCCCCAGAGGCTTCCCTAGTCTGCAGGTCTCCGGTTCTCTGTGGAGTCAATTTTGTGTGTTGACTGCTTGGTGTCCCTAACGTAGTCCGACTCCCTTTGGGTACAGGTGCAGTTATGGGGCCTGTCCCCCGGGGTTCTGCATTGGTTGTGGGGTGTCTTCAGCCCCGCTGTGCCGATGTGCCTTTGATGCTGCCCCCCCTCCTGCTGTCCCGCCTTATCTTTGTTAGATCTTAGCGGTCTGAACCGCACCTCACTTTCTTTTTTAACTACTTCCCTAGTCCACACCACATTTATATCCACTTCCTCCCCCTCTGCTTAGCCCCACTGGACAGTTTATAATGTTATACCTTCAATCGGCTGGGG